>NW_027111265.1:51506-62579 GCF_000696795.3 Halyomorpha halys | reverse complement strand
CAAATTAAGTGAAAATTAGATTGAATTTAGTATGGTTTGAAAGTTAAGAATGTCCCAACTTAAAGAAAGTATTGTATGGATAAATTGTGGGAAATATTTTTAAAATTACAAAAATAGATTTATCTCTAATACTATCTACATACCTGATTATGATTAATTTTATGTAAATTAATTTAAAATTACATTTTTTTGACTAACCCAACCTAATCCTCAAAACCAAGTATAGGGACCACTAAGTCGGAAATTGAACCATGTGTAACCTATAACCACTCCTGGCTTGGGGCGAAAGGTCCTCCTCAAAAAATATTTAAAAATTAGTTTGGTTAATAAGTGGTTAGGGAGTCGCTTATATTGTGCATTTTCCTGTTAAACCTTTTAGCAAGCACCCAAACATTAGGAAAGATAATAATAAAACTGTTCAAAAGATAGATCCCCAATTAAATATATGTTACTAGACTCCCACAGATCACCGTATGGAAACTACTTCTCTAAATGATGATTTTTTAAAATATTATTTTGTCTTTTGGTTTCCAAATTTGAATTACTTCTGATAGTGCAATAGCACTGGTTATAGGTCTCGTTTGTTCCAGCACCTCCGAAAACATTTTTTCGTGAAATCCTATTTTGGATATTTAATTAGATTATAAGAGTCCTAACCTGTTGAACGTAGGTTTTGTTTTTAAGATAGTGTGCTTTGTTAAGGAGATTTTTTTTTTTTTAAAAGAGGTTGATGCATTGAAATTATATAGTTTTGTACGTAGACAGCCATTTTATAACTTTTTATAGGAAAATGTTATGATATTTTTTTGATAATTAATTATTTTTTTAAGCTTGTTCGATATAGACAATTGGCCATAAAGAAAAACGTTTTTAATGATATGTGACAAATCAAAAATGAGGTATGTTAAGAAGTATTAGTGTTATGTGTGAAGAGATAATATGTTAATTATATAAAAACAATTTTAGGACGTCTCCTTGATAGACCTATAAATTAGATGAGAGTAAAAGATTTTTTTTATTATTATTTATACATACATATGTGATACAGGCATGTAGAGTAACGTCCTATTGGTAGCACTCTAATAATATTTTTACATTTGAAGGTCTCGTGGCCATCTGCTTTTCAGACGCCTCGGAGGATTGTCAGGAATTGAAGAGGAAGCAAGGTTAGAAACAAGTGCGTTTGGGTGGTTAGGGGGTTTATAATGGAAGGATTGATATCTGGTTCGGACCAGATCGGTTACATATGGAACACTAAGGTCTTTATGAATGATTTTATTTATGATAAAGTGAGGAGGATTGAGGATTTTTCAAAGGATTTAAGATTGTAAGGATTGGATACGAAGGATTGGAGAGGAATTCGAAGGTTTAGTGTAGCCCCAAAGCTCAACACCGTTTGTTCAGACAGGCCTTATTATAGTAATGTAGGTTAGTCTTTTGTAATGGGTTGGAAGTCCAGACCGTTTGTCTGGTAAGTGATGTAATAGTCGGAATCAACGTGCAGTTTTCTTTTCAGTCTAATGTGGGGATTCCAACTTAGTCGTTTGTCCAGATGTGTTCCAAAGTAGCGGAAGGATACTGAAGGGCAGTTGGTAGGTCTTTAACGAAGAGTACGGGTGATTTGATGAGAAAAGGATCTTTTGAAATTGTGAGTTCACATTTATTTAAAATCCAAACGGTTAGCGGATCTGTTATAAATATATATGTGAAAAATGATGAGAGAATACTGCAGAAGAGGTTCCGAGTAGAGAGGTTAGAACCAAGCTAAAGGGTAAATTTGAATAGAAAGAAGACAAACTAAAGTGTACTTGGAAGAGACAGGGTAATCTACTTGACAATATAATCTTGTCGAGTCTTCTTCATGATATCAAATAAAAATTAAATTAAATTGCCTTTCTAGTTTCACTATGGCGTGTATCTCTCGTCAAAGGCAAACAAAGCTGTCGGTAACTTATGAAAACAGAGATATGAAAATATCAACAGAAGAGTATATCGGGACTGTGTATATGTGTATATAAGGTGGCTGTATAACGAAGCTAAACGAATGTAAATATTAGTTACGCTGGAAGTGGGATGGGGAGGGGGGAGGTAATGGTGGAATTCCACTAACCATGGCATGGGCCTCTTCACTGTTTATTTGCTCGGGATAATCAGGCTCCCGTGAAACAGGTCCTCTATTTTCTCAGACAGGCTCTATTATTTGAGAAAACTCCCGGCTCCGCCGACGAATTCATAATGGGAAATATGATACTGGCTGAAATAACACCCCATTACATCCTTGTTCCCTTCGGTCTCCTCTTCCACTACTCTTTTATCTTTGATTCTAACTGGATAACGACTCTGTTGTATTTTTTTTTTTCGTAAATCATTGATTTTTTTATTATATGTATAAATAATTGACCGTATTAGCTTAAATTATGAAGAAGGTGGTCAGTGGTCCAGTCACAAGAATACAAAAATAGTTAACAACTGTTTATTTTCCGACGTTTCGCAAGATCACAACAGTCCCGTACTGACCTGAGCAGAAACAGCCCTGATGAAGCTCTACAAAGTGGGGCGAAACTTCAGCAAATAAATAGTTGTTAAGTATTTTTGTTTTCTTGGGACCAAACCCCTAACCATTTTCTTCACAATTTAACATCGATTTTTCAAAGTTTGAATCGAAGATATGATATTTTTATATTATTACAAATATTCTAATATTTATTGGGCTGAAGGAAAATCATAAAAAATAATTTATTAATGAAATAATTAATCAATGATTACTTTTAGGCAATGGTGTTATTTATAATAAATTAAAGAGATTAAAGAGTCAGACACTTGCCGCTTAGACCCGTCTTATAAACCTAACTCAGGAACATGAACGCACATCCTACTTCAAGCTCCAGTCAGTAAAACGCAGTTTATATACAGTATCTCATATGAACCTTGTGCATGTATAGACTATACAGTACTATCCTCTTCTTGTTTAATTTATATCTCAATAAAGCAAACAAATAATTATCAAAATAATTTTAATTATTTTATTTAATTATATTTATATTTTATGCACTCCCTTTCTAGTGATCCTTCACAGATGCTTTAAAATATTAAAATAGTCACATAACTAAGGAAAAAAAATCTAATTCTAAAAATTTATTTGTTTCATCATAAAAACTGAAATCCATTTGTTGGATTACAAAAACTGGTCCAATATAAACAAGAACAAATATGTTGAGCACATATTTCTTAAATTAAATTATGTTTTAATATATTAATATTTGTGAAATGTATTAATTCTTTTTGTTTCAATGTATTTATTCTTATTCAATGTTATTATTCTTTATAGTATCAATGTATATATTTTCACCATCATGAGAATTAAAATACATAAAATTTATGAATATTATTTATATCTAAAACAATATTTTTTTCTATACAATATTAATAATATCATATTTGTATTAAGATATTAATAACAATTAATTAATAACATAAAATTAATAGTATCGGGGTGGTAAGGCACTGTACTACTAACTCTAAGGATCCGGGTTCGAATCCGGCTGTGACAGATAATTATTGATTCTGTTACTGTACAGAACCCAGTGGGACCGAAAGCCTCTGAGGGTCAAGCCAGCCTCATGAAGTGGGTCCCCTAAATTGGGTAAAAACCTGGTGGTCGACTATGATTCTGACCAAAACCTCTCCTTGCACAACCGTCTAGTAACAGTACTTTCTTACAAAGTACAGCACCCTTCACCCATCATGGGTTTTTGCGATACAGATTTAATTTTAATATTATTTTTTAATAATTTAAATAATATTTATATTACATTATTAAATAATTATTTAATTGTGTTTTTCTGAAAAATATGGTGTTATGTTTCTCAGCAATTAGTCGGTGGACCATGGCTCAGTAGTCCGCGAGAATTAATGAAAAATTATTTTTTCTAAATCTTATAATAAATCAATTTAAAAATAATTGTCAAGCCATAACTTGCTATACAAATTATTTTACATTGATACATTTCTGTTTGCCATATCGCGTTTGGCTGGTCATGATTCATGAGTTTAAATTTGCTAAAAAAACTTTAAAGATTCCTTTTTTGGAGGGCATTATATCATAAAAGCCTTTAAAGCCAAGTAACAATGTGAGTTATTTTTTATTATGAATGAATGTGTTGAGCAATGCAGCAACTTTTTGTAGCGTTGAGCAAAAGTCGGAATTTATAGAATTGGTGATGATTTTTTGGATATTTCGGATAAATAATTACAAGATAGTTGATGATCGAAGATGACTCCGAGGTTTTTGACAGAGAGTATAGGACAGGATTTTTGGTGGGCCGTGTTAGATTAGTTGAATAGGATTACTTATGCAGGCCACCTAGTCATTCATAAAAAAAGTCTAGTTTTATGTTTACTGGTATTTACATCGTATAATAATTATATTTAGATTGGATAAGAGGGTCTTTGAAAATAAATTAGAAACCACTGCTTCAGACTCATAATTCAAAATAAATCTATTGCATTACTTCCAGGTATCTGGACAATTATCAGTTTTATTTTTTCGTTGGATTTATAAGAGAAGTACCAAAAATTAATTTTGTGAATGACATAACACAAGAATGAACATAAAGATGAAGAGTTAAGGGTTAAACGCCTGATGGATCGACAAATTCCGAGATAAGTTCACAATAAAATGTTAAGACCTCGGAGTAAAGTAAATAACCTTATTGGATTATAAAAATTGAACTCGTGTTATGACTTGTCAGGTTATAAACAAATTTTAAAGTTGGCAGCTTCCATCAAACGTTAACAACCTTCTGTAGGGCAAACTGCTCCAAAGAGATAGGACCCGGTTTACCTTTAATCCTAGCCGAGATGTTCCCCATCGACTCGTTCGATCATGCGTTGTCACCTTATAACTTTTTTACAACCTCCATGTGATGCTGTAGACGGGTCCCGAAGGCTTTACCCTCACCGATGTAGCCTTCGTAAAACTTCTTTTAGCCTTTTACGACTCCCTGCAGCGAAGTGGGGTAAAGGGTAAGCCTTGCATAAAGCAGGCGATGTAAGTTACAGCAGCGAGCTATATGCAAATTGGAGTATACCCTCCTCATGTGTATTAGTCGGGACACCTGTGCTTTTACTCATCAGGGGTTTATCACGGTCGTTAAATAATAAACGCCATTTACTATATTAGAAATATTTATGTAGGAAATATATTTAAGATATTCATTGAATAACGCTGGTGTTAAAATTATTATTGAAAATAAAATCAAAGCTACTAAAGTATTATCATTATAGACTTAGTGGATAACAAACAGTAAACTAAAAAGAGTCACAAACTAACAATTCAAGCTTTTATAGATTGCTAATGTGTGGCAGATGTTTTTATTTTATTTTTACTTATCTTACTTGTAAATTATTTTTTTATCAATTAATAAGTTTTTATTATATCGATTTAATTCTTATTTATCTGTATTTTGAAATATTTATATATATTCCGTTACTATTATTTTTTCTTCTACTTGTTTTCTTTAGTTTGATTTTTATATGAATTAGCATATTGCCTATTATTTTGGCAGCTTGCATTATATATTCTTTAATAAAAACTATTATATCTAAAAATATATATATAAAGTAGTCCTAATGTATATACTTAAAAAAAAAACTGTTTTATACATACTAATATATTATATTGTACTTACAAATTAATAAAGGAATACAGATTATTTTTAAATTTCTTAAAGTTATTAGTATTTTATCTAAATTTTAGTTACATCTATGTTTTACAATTAGTATTATCTTATCTTTCTCAATTGTTTATTCTTTTGCTCAAATTTCAGTTAGTTTATGGTTCTAAAGCCCACCTTATATTGGCTGTAATAAAACTGTAAAGGGAATTGTAGCGAAATAAATAAACAATTTATTATTATTGATAATATTCCTTAGCCGAGCTAGACTCTTACTGTCCTGCTTAGTAACAACTATGTATCTTCAATTTATATGTTAAAAATCCAGTAAATATAATTTTATTAATATTAATGTGCTCACAAATATTTCGGGGTAATAATAATATTTCAACTTAATAATATTTATTTATACAAAAAAAATTGGATCAGCAAACAAAATGTTTTTAGTAATGACTGAAATATGATGATTGTATAAGAAAAAAAAAGTTACAGTTTTTTCTTCTTTTGTATATAAAATATATAAAAGAAATAATAATAATTATTTAAAGATGAATACATATAGGAGAACTATAACCTACTTGCTAATAGATACAGCCAGCTGTGATAGAATTTGAAATACAGAACTAGAGTAATAAATTGTAGAAAAATATTCGTTAGAACTAGTTATAAATATGGTACAGAGGTTGGTGTAAAAGTTAAACAGAAGGTGAAATAAGTATGGTAAAGCTGAGGTAGTAGTAGAGAAGCAACTAAAAGGAAATATTAAGAAAATTAATAAAAATAACAAATAAACATAGATGAAAGTACTTGTCAGATTGAAACAAAGATGACAAGTGCTAAGTCGGGCACCGTTCTCAGGTTTAAAATTTCCCCTGGCGATTTGGCCAGAACCAGATACCAATCCTTCCATAATAAACTTCCCAACCACCCAAACCAACTCGTTTCTAACCTGGCTTCTCCTTCACTAACTAATAATCCTCCTAGACGTCTGAAAAGAAGATGGCCTCGAGATCTTCTTCTTTAGAAATGTTTTTGGAGTTCTATCAATGGGTAGATTCTCCACATGTTTTTATCATATCATAATATCACTTACAGCAAATTTACTTGATGTGTATATATGTATACAGTTGTAAATATCAATAAATAAATTATTAAAAAAAAAAAAAAAATTACCCCACACTTGCCACCATGACCTGGTTTTTAGATATTGTTGGCTCCTGTCGCAATTTCACTGAATCTATCTATGCAATTAGCTGATACATGAATGTTTTAATAAGGACTCTAGAAAGTTATTTTGTTTCACTAAATTTTCAATTAAATATTTTGAAAACGTAAAGTAATCCCAAACAATTTAAAGCACGAAACTTGCACCCCAGATCCAAACAACAGTTCCCACAACGATCCCAAACGATCACTCAGTTCCTCAATTCGATCAGGTGTGTCACTGCTGAGAACTAACACCGAGCCAACACCATTTTCTACACATACTCAGTTACCGTGTACATTTTGGCAACACGTTCAGTTCGGACAAGTTCATTCCGAAGAAAAGATCTTTTCGATACGTTCACACCTGACTGACGCACATCTAATCGTTAAATCATATCTTATTTGAAAATATACACTAACGACATATGCGAAGTGGAATACTTATATATACATTGTACTTTTTTAATATTATTATTATTCCTTTTTTTTTCTAATTGTATTAATATTAGAAATTACTTCACTAAGGCTTATTATTACGGTTATAGATCACATACTTTATAAATCATGAATTTTTAATGTTTCTCATAAATAAATTGTAATATATTTATTAAGAAATCATAATCTCTTCATTAGTTAATTAACAATGAGTTATAAGATTATAGAATTTATTTATAGGTATAATAAATTTATTACAAACTTTTTATAAATTTAATTGAATAAAAGTTATAAAATTCTATAAACCATTATAATTTTAATTTTAGCTGTACAGCGTAGAATCGAACATGGTATTATCCTAACGGTTCTCCTCATGTTTTTTTAAATATAATGTTTCTGGAGCTGGAAATATACGAGAGCCGAGGTTCCAGGAATCCTGAGCGCTGTCGGCTGCGGAATACATTCAAATATATTTGCTTTTTCCTTTTTCCAATTCCCAGGCTTCTGCCTCCTTTGTCGCATATTTATTACAGCTCAAGGCTTCCTCGAACGAGGCTCCTATCCTCGGATGTGGCAGCTATACAAATACTAATTCAATTCAACCCATGTTATATAAATATTTTAAAAATAATTTCAAATTCCGTGTATTTTCAATAACAACTGATTGTGAAAAGATTTCAAAAGGCTTTGAGGCGTTTTCAACAGGAGAAAAGTGATATATCAGGAAGAATATATGAATAATGGTACATATTTCTAAATGTGTTTCGGACGATATTGATCAAGACATAAAATTAATCAATTTTTAATTTTAAGTATCTTAAATGACTTGTTACACAATAAAATTAATTATTTACACAATATGTGGAACAAAGATTTGGCTCTCTAACAGTAATGTAAAATCTGTGCTTTTATAGCCATGCAAGACATGGGCAGTTATTAAACAGCTTCTAGTAAATCTGTAGAGCTTCATAAAAGATGTTTCAGAAATATACTGAGAGTGTGTTTCCGGCTACCATATACCACCTGACTTATATATATATGGTATGGTATATTACCATATAACATTTCCAATGTCGATCTTTGAAAATTAGCCAGCTAGAACCAATCGACAAGACTGGAGAATGTAGAAGGCTCGGGCACACTCACAGAAAATATCACTTTAAGTCTTAATTTTATCTCAGTTAAGTCCTGTTCTCAATAAAATGGTCTGACGAGGCTTAAATAACGTTATTGTTTTTTATAAATGTGTTGTATTTTTTTTTTAAAGATACTTCCTCTAAAGTACCTTTTATATTGTTTATTTGGAAAAAAGTATATATACATATCACATTGTTAGAAACAATAAATAATAATACAATTTATTAAATAATTTTACTAAGGGAAAAATAAAAACATCCGATTGGAACAGGAAAAGCCGAAACTATTCGATTGAATAATGTTTTCGTTATCTTGTCTTAAACTGTTGCATTCTTGACTGGAACAACATTTATATTTGTTAGTCCAAACTCGAGAAACCATAAAATACGAGTTTTTGTAGAAAAATAAAAATTAATTGTTCATAATTTTCGTCTTCTCTGTTCTTCAAGATTTTTGTTTTCATTTTAACACGTGTCCAATTTACACAAAACTGGGGACATATGTACGATAGTGATAAGTGATAGTTTTATGATGCGAGTATCTCTCCAGAGTTTATTTTTTTTATCATAGCAATAAAAAATATTTTAATACAGGTTTATTTATTTATCAAAATATTATAAAGCCACGATTGTTCTAGTTATTTGTCAAAGTTTTATTAATGAGCACTAAATTTATTTGATTGATTGATTCAACGTATTTAATTTGTCGAAGAGAAAACCCTTCGTTCCGATATAGTGAAATTGTTAAACAAAATAATATTTATATTTAAGATGAAGGAAGGAAGGGGCTGAGCCGCGGGGGAATATTAAATTTTACGCTGGGCTGGAGGGCGCACCCTTGGGCCCATACATTGGCAACTGAAAAGGGAAAAGAAGGAAAAAAGGACACGTATGCAAAAGAACTAGCGGAGGAGGGCCGCTTGAGGATTCATGTATTCAAGAAGTGGCAGAATTCACAATATAGGGAAGGCTGTGGCGAGGGAATTTGATACGTCCTCTGAGCTCTTTGGATGAAAGTGATACCAGCATTACTCCGCGGAGGTTTTCCATTCTTTGTCAACGTCGGCATGGAAAATATATTTGAATATTTTCTTATAGCCATCCCTCCCTCTTTATATATTTCCCAAAGGGTATTCTCTCCCGCTTTTATTTCCTTTATTCCCTCCCCAACTCGACTTCCCTTATATTCAAGAGTACAAACAAATAAATAAACGTGAGGCGGAGTATGTTACACGTTCCAGTGGATCCTCGGCAATCGTTCCGCTTTCATATCGAATAGAGGTTGATGGAGTTGAAAGCCTTGATAATTTTACATACATGAACGAATAATATCAACCGACCTTGTGAAACTCCTGAATAAACTCAATCCCTTTTCATATGTTTGGTTAAACAACATAAAAATTTTATATATTCCCTTCTCACAATTATACCATATGAAATTTTAATTAAATATTATAATTGCAATAATGGATATTGTATTTAATTAGATTTCAGTTCTTCAGAAATTCCTTACTCTTATATGTATTCCATAGTAAGATAAAGGTATTGCGATCAAATCTAATATGAGGCTTTCAGTTGACAGTATGATTAACGCATTAAAATCATTCTTAGTATTTTTAATATTCATTCCATAAATATTTATTATTAGATAAGTATTTTTACTCTTATTTTAGTAAACTGTTAATTTTTCTATATTTTTGCCATACTTTTACGAAAGAAAAATGTTAACATTTTATTACGAAAAATATAATTAAAAATAGTTTTCTGAAAAAAAACAGTTGAAATTGGAGTTAGTCGATCAATTAACTGAAAGGCCGATTAGAAAAATCAAGACGAGAAATTATTCTCCACACTGAATGATATAGATGAAATATCTTTTATGAAAATAGTGAGGATAAATTTCAACTCAAAATAGGGATGGGATATCGATATATATATTATCAAAATATCGATATTTTGCCTCCAATTTCCGATATTTTGATATCGATATCCCATCTATAACTCAAAGTAAGAAAATGAAAGTTGTGTGTTGCGTATAACACACCAAATACTTATATTTATAACTGTCTTAGTTACCAAAATAAAGAAAATATGATTTCACATATTTTTGTATTAATTTTATAATCTGGTATGAAATATGAAAAAATTGAAAATATGAACGTAGAAATATATTATACATATACTAATGCATACTGAGCAAAAGAGCTCTAACATTCTAAATATACCACAATATTATGACCCAGAATAAGTTTTCTTTATTTTAAGAGACTAATCATATATATTTCTCTTCAAAATATGGTGAATTTTAAATAGAAAGAAATGAGATAAGATAAACATTTAAAGGTAAAACAATCTGGCGTTAACTGGCTGATAAGTTTTTAAAAGGATTTTAGTGACCACCGTGTAATATTTTATTTTACATTTAAGGTGGAATAATAAAACTAGGTTGTAAAAAATTGAATTTGATTGATCAAGAACGCACTTTGGACTGCAGAATACATGTGAACGACATTAATACAATTTGACCAATGAGTAGTGCAATTAAACGAACGGTTGTATAATTTGTAAAACAGTTGATCCGCCAAACGGACTGGGATACCTCCATAACTTTTATATATATA
>NW_027111265.1:11854-51416 GCF_000696795.3 Halyomorpha halys | reverse complement strand
GAACAGAAAGAAAAAACCCTGGGTCAGATAAAAAACAAGATAAAATACATTAATTTACAATCTCTTTTAATATATTTAATTATTTTTGATAAAGTATATAGTATTTGGATTTATATTAGTCTTCATTATATTTGTGTTAAACAACTCTGAAAAATAAAATAAAAAACCGCATAAGATGTACTCAAGAATGAGGGTACGTGTACGGACTCTTTGACAGAGAACGTCCTTTGTGAACCCTAATTCGGAATATAGTAGAAGTCGTGTCCTCGCCCATACATCGGCTGGAACCTGCCTGGAATATGAGGGCTTCTTTTGACTGGAGAATTTTATTGACTCGGAGCCGCCAGTTCGGTAAACGCCTCTAACGAACCGGCACAGACGTGTGTCGTACCCCAATCAGCCCCAGCACCATAGCGTCTTTTTATTCTGGTCCAATGTTAGCTCTTGTGTTTCTTTGTCTTTTATACGGTTTTCGAGGGTAGAGAATTCGCTAGAGGCTAGAAATGGACGAATATTTTAAGAAAATATTCTATGGTATGTGCATAGGGACACAACAGAAATGGGAAGAAATTAACTATATAACCCTTATTCATGAATAAACCATTGAAAAATAAATATCGTATCTATAAGTATTAGTTGAAACTAATACTAATTTTTGTCCAACTCTGGTACACAGAAAATAGAAGTAAAACCATATACAAATTTATATATTTTATTTATATAAAACTTCATATTTGAGGGTTTCAGAGGATGCTAAAAACAAACTTAAATTTCACTAATATTAAAAAATATCTATTATAGTCTCAACATGTTTATTTTCTGATAACTCTTACGTTTCGGCCATTCCGGCATTCTCAAGAATTTCATGCATAATTATTACAGACCGAAAATCACATTTGGGCTAAGAATAAAAATTCTTCAATCAAATACTTAAGAGCTGTATGATAATCTGTATCTTGTTTCAGATCTACAATAATAGGAGACAGTGGAAAAAAAAATTCATCTAGAATTAAAAAAGTTTGAAATTTTAAATACATATATATATATATATATATGAAAAAATTCTCAGTAAAGAATGTTGTTCAGGTGAGTGGAGAAACTACAGCATGAATAATATAAAATAAAAATCTCTGTTTGACTTTTTTTTCGACTTTTCTTATTTATAGAACATTCTCTAAAACTCATAATTTAGAAAGAATGAAATAAAAATGAGATTTGGAATAAATATGAGACATGAAATATAATATTAGGGGATGAAGAGAGAAGGAGAGGGATGTAGGGCAGGGCAAATAAATAAGAGGAGAGTGGAAGAGCGGGAGGACGGGAGTGGATTTGTACCCCAACGAGGCCAAATCTCGTTTCCCGCAGAACTAATGCCAGGTAATGGAAAAAGGTACCGGATGAAGGAGATCAGAGAGCGGGCCGATATGGGCGCATTAATATGTTCCTTTTCGGCCCCTCAGGAGGAAAGGGGTTTTATTGGGCTCAATATCGGGAGCTCTCGGTGTAATCCTGCCCTCTCCTCAAAGGACCTTATTATAGCTTCCTCCTCGTCTTATAGATTAGCTAGAGGATGTATTAACTCTTGACAATGTGAGCCTGTTACACTTGTTTTTATCTGTGAAGAAATATTTTGCATTTCGAAAATGATTTATGTATCTTCAAAAAGTTAGATTAAAATATAGGAGCTAATAACATATTTATTCAACAGATGAAGATAATAAATTTTACTTTACAAAATAATAATAAAACCTTGTAGGAAGATAGTCCTAGGTTGTGGTCAATAAAGGTACCAAAGTAGTAGAAAAACTATTTATTAAATTATATATTTATAACAAATATAAATTATAAAATTTATATTATGTAATAATTATTAAAAAAAAAACATTTTTCTACAATTTTGGTACCTTTATTCGTCACTCGGACTATCTTCCTACAACCTACTTCATAAGGTCAACTATCTTCTTTCAATAGTAAAACTTTGGACTTACGGACCAGAACTGTAGGGAACAGCTAAAAACTCTAACATTCACTCTTCTCAGTCCAATGTCCTTCGAACAACAGTCAAAGCTCCTTACTATTTACCCAACAATACTCCCCTTAATATCCCATTTGTATCATACTTTATTAAATCCATCATCACATTTCATGTGGAACTGGCTCATCATCCTAATCCCCTTGTACAAATCCTATCTATTATTATACATCTCAACGATCCTCCCCGGCCCAGTGACCTATTATAAATAATTATATTGGAGTTCTGACAATGACCAGATTCTCCACTCAAGTCCGGTCTGCGATAAACGCCCTCTCTCATAACGCGGTCGAAAGAGAAGCGCCGTGATCTCCGGAGTCCTGTTCTTTTTTGTCTCAGTTAGGGAATGAATGAACTCGGTTCGGAGTTCCCCAGGATAAATTTAAATATTTTAAATATGGATGATTGTGTTCAAGTTGTTATTTTACTTTAAGTTATTATGTTTTTTTGTCTTCTATTTCTTATTTTGTTATTATCTATAAATATTAGATAGAATTTAATATTACGTATTAAAAAAAAGTTAATTACAGGATCGGCCAGAATTGACCTGTAAATTTGTGTGCACTTCTAGAGCAAAAATTAGTCAAATTTAGAGTTTTGGTTAAACCGAAACATAAAAACTTGGAATTTATATAAAAGTTAAATTACACCCTGTAAATCTATAAAGTATAGGGGAGATTGACATAAACGGATGCATTTTCAAAACTTTCTTGCTTAAATATTTGGTTTTTTTTTTCTATTCGAACGGTAAACGGCTACGAGTTATAATGAAATCGCAGTCTACTTTACTGACTTTGGAATATGCATGCTTCAAAATAAAATAAAAACTTTTCTTTATTATTATATGTGCCACTATCAAAACAGCGAAATATTTTTGTGTTATGAAAAAAAAGTAGTTACAGGTCTTTCTGAAAACCTTGATAGTTTCTGCATGTAAAAAAAAAAAAAAGAATCAACCTTTGACAGATAACGAACGCTACATGAAAAATCACAAATTTGATCGATGTAAAAATGATGTCTTGTATTAAAGCGCTAGGCACCATTTTATCTAATTTAGATGAAGTCAGTTTCAACAGTGAATAACAACTAAAACATTTCAATCAAATATCGCACTCTTTGAATACTAAGCGCTTGGCGCCATATTATCTAATTTAGATGAAGTCAGTTAGAACTTTTCAATCAAATAGTCTCACTCCTTGAATATTAAAGTAAAACAGAGGAATTCCAATAAATTCTATCAAATCATATAAGCTTGTCAGAGCAAACAAAGGTTATTTTTAATCGTGGGTAATATAAATATATAAATGATTTTTAATTTATTCTATTTGTATGTTACTAGTATATTTTTATGTACATGTAAGCAATTTATTGTACTTATACTTTGCAATTGTACATTGTATTTATTATTGAATCATCAATACGCAAAAGTCTCAAAACCGGTTTTGTACCAAATATATGGCCTTACGTATATACTTTTTATTACGTATGGGTTTCATGCGTAATATTCTGAATTTAACGGAGCGGGAACGTATTCAAATCTCAATTGTTAATTATATAATTATAGCAATAACAAAAGTAAAGGGTAAGCTGGCAGACCTAGGCGGAATGAGTCGGGTTATAAAAATGTCGATGTGGATATCATTATCCGGTTGATAAGTATCTACGGAATTTACACGATTAAAAACGAAAGATAAAATCTACGATAAAAAGTAAACTTAGTGAGATTAACACAATCAAAAGTTATGTTTTATACCGTACAAGAAATATGACAAGAAATATAATTGCCTCGTTTGTGATATATGCCCAACAATCCCCCGCTCGGAGCAACCCCTGCGATGGAGTTATTTCCAGGCGAGGTCCGCTCCAGCGGTTCCTTCTCCGGGCTGTTACCAAGACAACGAGATGGAGTAAACATCTGTCGGTAATGGAGCCATCAATAAGAGCACTCCCTCGATATAATATAAGAGACCTCGTTATTTTTCCAGCGACTTGAACATCGCCTTCGATACACACGTACGTATCCTTACGCTCTGCCTATTTCACGGCACATTTGATTCCTAAGCCTGGCCCGATATAGATTATATTCGCAGCCTCTTTATCCTTTTCCATTAGCCTAATAGAAGATTTTTTTAAATATATGTTCTTTTCTTATTTACCTAACACAGGGTTGTAAGATTTGTATTGATGATTTTAGCAACAGGGATCAGAAAAAGAGACGGAAGTAAGTAAAAAGTATACAGGAAAGTGTATTTTTAAGTAATAAAATATTTTTTTATAATTTTTAAGTATTATAAATTACACTTCAGGAATAAGAATTTAGGTTCCGCTTTACCTACTAAAACTTCTATAGATTTTTTTTTTTGTGACAAAAAATTAGGCATGCAAAGCTTTAGAGCATACAATTTTCTTTCCTTTCATTATTACCGACATCATAATATAATATTATAATATCTTAATATGCCCATTTTGTTTTTAAATTTAAACCATAAGAATTTTCGTGTTTTGGATAATCAACACATTGTCAACATGAACATGTAATCACTATACGATATTTCGTAAATAATATAATATAATCTCATAATTTTTTAAAAATCAATCAAGGTATTTATGTATGATTATTCAAATGCATAAATAAAGATTTTTTTTTGTAGAGCTACTATCCGCAGTAATTTTAAGTAAATTGAATTAAAATTTACTTAAAATTATCATACATGGTAGCTGTACTAGCAAAAAAAAAAATCGTTTTTATGCCCATACTGACTTTAATTAATCAATTAATCTGTAAAAATTTTTCCATCATGAACAAAAAAATGTGTGTGTAATAAAATAAAAAATGATTTTGGTCCTCTTGAGAATATGCAACAAAAGATAAATGTACAATTAATAAAAAATACAACTAACTAGAAACTGCAATAACAAAAATCGGGCAGTTTATACCTGTATGTAGTATATCTACCGTACATGCCAGTAAACCAAATAGAATTAATTCTTATTGTAACTTAAGAATAAAAAAGTACAAAAACCAAAATAAGAGAGCATATATAAGATTTGTTATAATGTATAAATATAGTTTTATACATTTATATTAATTATAACATTATACATTTTATGAACATAAATTAGATTATAGATGATCAGAATTCGTGATTACCATCTTTGGAACATTTAATAAAATTTTAAATAGGAACCTATATACTTTGTAAAGGGTTTGTAGAGGGTTTGTGAAGCAGTGGGTAATGAGAACTTCCCGACTTCGATTAAGCAGCCACCAACGAGGGGGCGCGCTTACCTTCCGCAAGGTGTTTTAACTTGGCTCACTGTTTGTCTTTCCTTTTTATATAATTACTAACTCATAATAAACTTCACTTTATTTTATGAGACATTATTAACTAAACTTAGTTTTTGTTTATATTCTAATTTACATTTTAATTTTATTATTTTAGATTTTTAAATCTGCTCTGAAGTTTTTTTATTTTCATTATAAGCAAAAAGGTTAATGTATTAAAAGCAAAATATTTCGAATATATATGATTCAAATAGGAAAGGCTTATAGAAAAAAATATATAGGTATCGTATTTCCTCACTACTATAAGAAAAACCGCGTTGATGTTAAATAAACTACTGTCAGACTATTATTGATAGTATCTATTCCTGTTGGACGGTTGCAACATGCTTCTTTCGTCAACTTCTACATTATTTTCGATGTAACTCCGGATAGTTGGCAAGGCAGCATAGTATATTTGGCGCGCCTACTAATTTTTTAAAATTAATTTTAGAGTGTTGTATTGCATTATGCCTTATAGATACATCAAACATTTGTAATAGAGCTAATAGAATACATTTACACCATAGTCACAAATACATACAAATTAAATGTTAACAAAATAATAAATATTTAATATGGAGCAGTTGTTCAAAAGTTTGAAAGGATTTAATGCGTTTAATAACTACAGATTATTTTCATTTAGACTTGATAATAAAAACCTCATACAAATACAATATGTTAGTATCTTTTTTTGTAATTCTTGTCACCAAGTTCCTTATTAATGATTTTTATTATTTAATATCGTGGGAGTGGGTAGCTAATTGGTAAGGCACTGTGCTACTCTAAGGACCCGGGTTGCAATCCTGCTATGGCAGATAATTATTTTCAGTTTTTCCCAAAATTCACAAATTTCTGAACATTTTGGGTTTTCAAAGTGAGTCAGCATAGTATGTTCGTGAGCCCTCCGGGGTTCACCCAACCTCATAAAGTGGGTGCACTTAATTGGGTATCGAGAGTGATTCTGACCAAATCACCTCCCTTCACAACCGCTGGTCTAGTAACAGTACTTCTTTACAAAATACTGAACGCCTATCCATGGGTTGTAGCGGTACAGATTTAATTTTTAGCATTTTACTATCAGCCAATTCTATTATTACTTCATAATTTTACTTACTATTGATTTTAGACAATTTTATTTTTACAAATATTATTTTGTTTTAATATTTTTATAAAAATATTACAGACCCGACTGTTTAATCACCTTTATGCCCTTTTACATTTACTTCTCATAAATACATACTCAGACAATTAAGCACCATACTACATTTCCTAAGCGCTATTTGTTCTAAAAAAAAAAAAAGACCTGGCTAATTTCCTCTAAAAAGTCAATTAGAGCGAAACTTGCGCTTATAACAAAAGTGGAATAATGTCAACCTCAGAAGACCGACTATATAAGTAATTTTGATGTATTGATAAGCATTTTAGAATTTAATTTTATAATAACAGTTTATAGACGGTTTCCTTAATGGAATCAATAGCTTTTTATTTATTTTGAAATAGCTGTAGAAATACCTCTTTTGTGTATTATCATTCTATATTCAAGACTAAAAGAGACCAAAAAACGTAAAAGGTTTTCTTGACTTAGACAAATGAGTTCATTAAGTATATCATAATAATACTTACAGCTTTATTGTTATTAGAGGAAGATAGCCCGGGCGGCGGTCAATAAAGGTTTTAAAATAGTAACAAAAAACTATATATTGTTAACCAACGTTTTGCCCCACTTTGTACGGCTTCGTCAAGGTTGATAAGAATGATGTTCTGTTACCAACTTTACTTTTATTCTTTACAGAACAAAAGCCTCTCCCTCGAGAGAAAAGAATCCGGTTTAAATACTGAAGAATTTACAAAAATTAACACATCATTAATTACATTTTTATAATAATTTAAAATTAACAATTTGTTAGAGATAAACAAATTGTATGTTTTACGTGACCACTTCAATATAAATAATTTTTTACTATAGATCTTTATTTCTTTACCCCATAGATCCATATTTCTCTAGCCACAGTAGCCCAAAAGTGAGAGGTCTTCTCCATCTCTTTGGTATCCATTCTGTTGAAATTTTTTACCTTCTTCTGGTACAACATTGCTATAAGAAAGGAGAGGTCTAAGTCAACAACGAAGAAATCAGTTTTGTCGAGCAATATATTTAATTAGGACTATCTATCACATTTGAAGATGGAATATATAGAAAGAAGAACATGGAAAAAATCCTGGAACATGAAACACAATTTTAGAAGTCAACTACATCTAGGATTAAAAGCAAGGGTACTGGAAACATGTGTATACCTGGTAGTTTTAGACATGGTCGGAAACAGAAAACTATGAAAAATTGGTAAGAATACTGAAATTTTCAATACATATAAATGGGTATCAGCAACAAAAAATTACAGTCTATAATTAAAGTGAAAAGTCTACCAAAGGAAGTACATGAAGGAACTGAAATGGAAGTGAAATATCATGCCACTTGACAAATTATCTGATAAAGTTATACAAAAAAAATAATAAAATGAATATTTATAAATTATTAACTTTCTTAAGCGTTTTCTTTATATTGTTTACTGATTGCCCAATGATCGGGACTTAACAAATACTGAATATGTTGTAATCACAACTCCAAATTATTATAAAACTATAGGAGAGATAGCTTAATACTGGCTACACTAGTAGATAGTGAAGGCTAGGAGGAGATTTATTAAATATTTTGAGAGGTGTAAGTGGGTGGGCGGGTCGATAGGCATTGTCAAGGCTTCCGCAGTTTCCCTTTATCGAGTTTCATTTCCATGGAAACCCTCCCCGCACCTGCCTCTCTCTCGGAAAAACTTACCTTGTGACAATTTTTCCTCCTCCACCTCCCTGACATATATTCTCTTCGAGAAGTCTCATTTCTAGTTCAGAGCTATTTCTTTTTATTTATGAGGACTGACAAAATTTTCCATGCCGAATCATATTTCTTCTTGTTTCATGTCTTTTATAATAGTATATAAGCCACGGTTTTGAACTTACTTAATGGTAGTTCTTAAAGTACGTTTGTAGTCAATTTAGAATGAAAATCGAAATTTATTAACAATATGTTCTAGTTATTTTCCTTTATTAAATAGTGTAATTTCACCCTAAAAATACAATGGGTGAATCTCATCCCTTTTTAGTAATACTTAAGCTTTTTCCCCATAATTACTTATTCATTTCCAATTCAAAACATTTTCCAATATTTTTCTCCACCTCAATTTAATTAATTAAGAAGTAGTACACAAGGCTGGTATTATCTTCGAACAAATTATTAACTTTTTTTAGTATTAAAGTGTTCTAATTTTGAAATTTTAAAATATTTTAAGTTACAGCTAAATCCAAATGATATGTTATTAGCTCTAAGTATGGATTGATAGCTCTCTCATGATCCGTATAATTTTATAATAATAATAAAAATTTTTTAATCTTAATTTTCTTGTCGTTGATTGTTGCTTAAAGGCGTAAAAATCTCTGGTCATCAACGCCTATGGCATGATAAAAGTAAAAAAAAAAAAAAATAATAATAATAAAAAAAAATCAAAGAGGAGTTATAATTTATAAAGAAGGCGATGTGCTTTTAAAAATTCAAATACTAATGTAATTTTACAAATTGTTTTCATAGCGGTGAAAATAATTTGTAAATTAATGCAGGAAGTCTTTCCTTTTCTTTAATCTTAATTTTGTTTTTATAAATTCATTCGTATGTAATCCTATAATCAGATGACAAAACTGAAACATATGAGAAATAATGCATTTTCGTCGAATATAATTATTGATTTAATTGTTACAATTTAATTTTATTTTGTTAGAGCTGTTATAGTTATTAAAATTAATAGTTTTACCATAACTTATTTTACCCTCACTTGAATTTTTGGAACATTTGGTAAATGGGTGAAGAAAAGGAAAGACTTCCTAATCAATTTACAATTTATTTTCACCGTTATGAAAACAATTTGTAATATAAATTAAAACAACAAAAATGTTCTACTAATGTTCAAGAAGTAATTAAAGACTCTTTTTTGCTTTAAAATATATGTGGAAATGGCTAAGCATTAATATTTTCTATTTATTTATTTATTTAATACCAGATCGACCTTGAGGGATTTACATGTTTAATGTTAGAGGTATATTTATTTATTTTTTTTAACAAATGATTATGGAGAGGGGGGTATAATCTCATTCAAAATACACTCCTAACTAAATACAATGTTATAAATAGAACAAAAAATTAAAATTAAATAAATAGATTAAAATAATAATTCTTAATAAAAGATAAAAGTAAAGTTAATAACAAAAACAATGACATGGATTTGATAAAATAAATATGACTTATAATAGAAAAAAACAAGGACAGTGTATTCAAAGAAGAGAAAAAAAGAAAATAGAGATAAAATAACATTTTAGAGTGACAATAATAGAACTGATTAATATGGAATTTATAATAGGATGTTCTGCAGCAGCTTGCGCTTCAGTCTTCGGGTTGTAGTTGGGTTTCCCAAGTTGTACAAGGAGCATCCTCTGCAATTCTTATGAATTTATTTTGAAACGATTGTATTTTTTCCTTTTTGTAAAGGATGCCGCACTCCAGACTTCACAGCCATATATCAAACAGTGGCCTGAGAATAGTTTTAAAATATGAATAGCTGTTTCTGATTTTAATTTGGATTTTTTTATTTAGAATAAGATATAGTATTGCTAACCTTACGCATTATTGAAACACAAATGCCTATAAAAATTTAACAGATATTTCTAAACCGTCTGCAAGCTATTTAAAGTAGTACAAGCAAAGTTGAGATTTGTAAAAAATAATATAAAATAAATGAAATGAGGTATTAAATGAAAGGAAATTTCCATTAAACTCTAAATGGGACTTTAATAAAAATCTATAAAAAATGTGAGAGGTTTCAGAACTCTGGTAGAGCTAAGTCGGCTGATCGAGACTGTTCAAATTGGGTTTTATAAATTTCGACAAGGGCATTAATACCCTTTGTTTTAAGGTTCAAAAATGAACCTTTTGGAGATAGCGCACAAATTAGGAACGGGTCAAATCTTATTCAAAAGCAACAGTACCACGGTCGCCAGGGGATACTTAAGCGACGATTAAGTGAACGCCTCAGGCGATTTCTTTTATTGATAGCTCAAATTATTCAACTAAAGAGCATGAATATTTTGAAACAAGTATAGTTCAAGATCCTGAAAATGACTGCATCAAATTTGTTTTATGTCCATCTGGGCTTATATAAAACAGTTTTCAGCTAAAGACAGCCAATTCATAGATTGTTTTGCACAAATTAAATAGTGATGTTACAAGAATATTTTGAACTATAGACATTAAAAAAAAAAAAATTAATATGTTTCTTAATATGTGACGTTTTTCGAATGAACGGTCCACAGGACCGTGGGTTCCCTACAAAAATTCATAGCCTGCCTAGAAAATCGGGCCATAGTGTTAATATAAGTTTATGAATCGCTGAATCTTATCTTTTAAACTGAGGTGATATTTTCCAGTGGGGCAACGTAATTACTTATTATATAAACTGTTACGTAAAGATACTGGTTATAAAGTATGTAGCTTTACCATTTGTGTCTGTTGAATAGTTTCTTGATAATACTATATTGTTTGTACGAATGAACATGGAACTGCTTATAGTTTGAATGAATTGAAGAGAAGAAGGAAACATATTTAATCTAATAGTTCCGGCAGTAGTGGACCACTTTTCTAAATTACTGTAAATATTCAAGCATGTAAATATTCATATAATCAAGCACAGAGTTTTCGAGAAACTTTTTCCTGATCTTCGTCTTTCATTGTAAATAATGAAGTTTTCCTCTAATTTCTATAGAGTTGTACGCAGTAACCGGGTAAAATATAATGCTTCTGAAATCTTTTTTTGACTTTTATTTATTGTGATTCACAACTATATTTAAAAACAAGTGAAAAATTATCTGAAATTAATTTTAGTTCTATAAAATATGGTTGGTTGCCTACTGCAACCAACTGCTGCCCTCTTATCCTCAAAAAACCCTATTATCATCCTAAAAAGGTTTTCATGATTCAAAAAAGCAATACTTTGTGCCTAACTAGCACTTTCAAATTTAAAAAACTTTTTGCTGAATTGGAGATTGTAAATTCTCCAGTTGGAGCCTTCATATTTTATTTCACTATCAATGGGTGTCTAGAAGATATTAGTTTCAAAATATGGTGTATTATTAAATGATACGTTTTTATTAATTTTTTTTTTTTATTGACCATTTTCAACTCATTATATTAAAAATTTATGATTAAATCTATATAATCAATGGCAATGAAATAATTTAAATAGGGCATTTAAATCCCTTCGTTTTTTTATTCTAAATATTAAGCGCATCTAATTTATATTTTATTTTAAAAGAATAAAAAATCAAATAGACATATATGTATGACTTAATAACGTCCGGAATAACTTATATTTTTCGGTTAAGGTGAATAAGTCCCTGAGGGAATTTATTTTTAGTTCTATATCATTTCACCTCTTTTCCACAAGCTCTATCAAACACCGAAGGGGTAATCAGGACGGAAACATGGAAGAAAATAACTGGGGAAAATAAAGAGGAAAAAAACCCGACCTTATATATGCCAAGGAAGATGAGATGAAAAGCCGGCTGGCTCACATGGAGACCTAACTAGAGGGCGTTTGTGAGATGTCAAGCAGCCTCCTCGTTACCAGGAGGACACAAAGAGATCCCGTCAAAGTAAGGAGCTTAGGATCTGAAGAGGGAAGGAACAGGGCTAATGAAAAGGGAAGGAGCAAGATAGGAAACGAGACTCTGTAGGCACAAACAGGATTCCAGCTTCCCTCTTGTATCTTATTCCAGGCTCTGGAGGAGACTGGAAGAGCGCCTTTTATCAACGGCTAAGGCTTTGCGGGGTATCCCCTGGATACCGGTTCTGCAATAGGTAATAAGGAAATCAGGTAACAATTTCATATATTATGAAACAATTTACGAAACCAAGAAATCAGAGAGAGGTGTTAAAAAGAAATAAGATTATATTCATGTTTTTAATTACATCGTAATCAATCCAATTTACCACCTTTACTACATCTATTAAATCAGAAAATACTAGACTGAAAAACAAAAACACAGAGTTTTATTTTCTGTTATGAACAGCACTCAGTAAAATTTACTTACAACACTATCTCCAAAAAAGATGAATAATATAACTGAAAGAGAGGAAACTGTAATGATTTGACGCCTTGGTTTTAATTGTATAAATTATTATTAATATTAATTTTTATTTTAGATTACTATCGCAACTTCAGCAAAATTAATAAAGAAATAATATGAAATAATACAATTGACTAATAATGAATAAAAGGTAACTAAAATAATTCAGTTGTCTTAGTTTTTTTTATTTATCACTGAAGCGGCTTTTAAATTTAATGAAATAAAAAAAATATACATATAACAATAATAATAAAACTTTTGAGTAAAAGGGAACTAAAATTACTCCAATAACTGGGTTTTAATTAATTTATTAGAGACTTCGACTGGTAACGTTTTATAAAAGAAAGTAATGATATAACTTTTGAATAGAACGAAACTAAAATGATCCAGACGTCTTAGTTTTAATTATTTTTATTTTATAGTCTTCATACAAAAAAATTTAAATTTAACGAATTTAAAAAAAAAATACAATTTTTGAATAAAAGGAAACTGATATGTATCAGATATCTCAGTTTTCTTAATTTACATAGACTATTATTTGAAATTTTATAATAATTAGTAATTTTTGATATTATTATTAACAATTTTTAACATCTCCGAAATTAAAAAAAAAAATATACCATGAATATATGAAAACTAGAATAATTCAATTGCCTCAGGTTTTTTTGTTTTATATATTACTTCTAGCAACTTGTAACTCCAGCGAAATTTATATTAAAATATATTTAAGCATTAAATATATTTTATTGTATTTTATATTTTAAAAAACATGAATTCAACTTTTTAATTACAGTGATCTGTAATTAAAATGTGTTAATTAAATAGATTTTTAAATAGATTTTTCTTTCAATCATAAACTTCTACTATTTCCTAACTTTTAATATCAGGGAAATTTCTAAGGAAGTGAATAAAGGAATGGTTAAAAATAAAATAATATTTATTTAAAATAATAAAGTATTGTGTACCCATATTTTATAAATAGTTTTATATTTAGTATTGATAAATCGCTGAGCTGTTTGTTCTACTAAATACGGACCAATCTCAAGGATTATTTTTAAAATGTTAAATTTTATTAATTATTAATATTTTAAAAAAAATTTTGAGAGCAATTATCCGAACGCTCATCTTACCTATTTTTTTGGATTCGGGTTTAGCTGCATATAAGTTAATTTATCAGTTTTATATTATCTTCTCATAATAATAGTTAGTTTTTTTGTTAATTTTCTGATCATGACTTTATCTCAGCAAGATCATTTTATTTTAGGATATTGTACTTTTAATTTTAGTAAATAGGTAATTGCAGGTTGTAAATATATATATTTTAATTTATTTAAAATAATAAATAACTCAATCAAAGGTAAGGTTTTACTTAGTTTTTTTTTTGCTTTAATTGAACAATACACCAAAAAATAGAAAGTTTGATAATTGATCGTAACAAGACTATTCTGATCTGTTATTAGGAGTGGGTTCCCTAACCTACGAGTTGTTACAACTTCTAAAGCATATTGTTTCATCTCGAGACTACAGACGTGATGAAGTGTTATCGATTACGTTGTGGGAGAAAAGCGAATTTCCTGCGTGGTTAACGAGCCCTATGATTAGCCGGGATTAAAACGCGCGGAAAAACTGCAGAGGCGGCCGGAGGTTTTCCGCTCCATTTCCTCCTATACCGTCGGCAGAAAATCACCGGTTATAAGTTTCCGCTTTTCCATCGCTTTTCCCCAGGCAGAGTACAGATATTAAGGCTGTTGTGCCACTTGTTTTTTATTGGTTGTTAGAAAAGGCGAATGGCTGCGGGGAATGGGGCGATTCGGGTGATGTACGACTTTTCCTAAAGATTTCCCCGAGTTTTCCCCCAGCTGTAGATCACCTCTTGTAACAACTCTGCAGGGGAGGTTGATTGAAGACCCAGAGGATATCGGGTGTCAGCGATCTGGCCGAATCATAGAATGGCATTTATCAAAGCTTAAGCAATCTTCCCCTTGGCTCTTGCTAGATTGGTTTGCCTCCAATATCTGTTGTCGAGTAGATATTGGCAAAATGTCTGATTGTCTTTCTTAACTGATCCTTTAGCAAGAATATAACTAATTTCTGTTTGATCTGCTTATGTTCTGTGAAATTTCGTATTTTTTAAAACTATCCTAAATATGATTTTGTATTCAATATTCGGCCTTGTCATTATTATTGTTATGAAATTAATAATTATATAAATATATATGTAATGTTATGGTTTAGTTTCAATTGCTAATTTTAACTAATTGCTGTATTTCAGTTCATTCAGTTGGCTTATATAACTTCTACATTTCAATATAAAATTTATGTTAATGTGTTTTTACTTTCACTTACCTTAATATCAAGTACATAGTAAGGAAAAGTATTGGGATCAAGCAAAATTCCGAAAAATAGTTCGGCCGATCTCTCCCGATTGCATTATGCCATTACCGATTTCGTGTATTTTGTTAAACTGCTGTATTATTTCCAGAAAAAAAAGTTAATATTCGTTATTACCTCCTCAAAATAACCTAAAATATAAATTTTTGAAGCAACATAACAATATAAACTTTAATACGATCTCACCAATCTATACAAGACTTAGGGTTGTAAGTAAATGAAAGTTACACACTCTGCAACAGATTTTTAAGCATTCTACTCGGCAGCTTTTAAGTTTTGAGAACTCAACAAAAAAAAAAAACTATATTACTTTTATATACAAGGGAACTAAAATTATTCAGATAATGAGTAATGATGAATTATTTTGGATATATTTCATATCTCATTTGTTTCTTATTATTTTAGGGTTTCACTTTACATATTTGACGTACAAAAATCTTCATAAACGAGAATAAATTGTGAACAAATCTTACTCACAATATAATTTACTTAACTATTTTTTTATGTAAGTATATTGACGTTTCGTTGTTCTAATACACCCTTTTTATTTATTATATGCTGGTTATTTAATGCCTTATTGCTTACGTATGTTTTATTTAATTTTTTTATAACAAAAATCGTTCAAGAAATCAGAAAGAAGAACCATAAATCTATAAAACAAAAATCGATTAGGGAAAAATAACGGCTATACCTCAAACATTTGAAAAAGAATATTTTCCTTTGTACACATAAACATTACAATCTCGTCGATATTTAATTATTTAATACACTTATCGTTAATTATTGTTATATAATTGATTATTGTGAACAACTCCTGACTTAAATTGAGCGAAGAAAGGAATCTAATCCACTTACAAGATGGCATATCGATTGGTTGTGGTTGTGGTGGCTCCTTGTAATCCATCCTCTGTCAACACAATTCCATCAAATGGTGGAATATAGTTTCAGCAAATATCGGCTCATCACATTTCGGAACTAATACCATTAAATATATTCGGTCAGGGCTGCCCTATTGATTTCCGAGACCAATCAGATTCTTTAATACACTTTGGACTTATTTATCAATGTCTCTTATAACATTATATTTTGATCCGGAAACTATTAACATATTTATATGCCTAACATATTGTTTTCTTCTGTATCAATTTCCTTTCATCAGTCTCGTTTTTTTAAATATGTAATATCCACATTGTGCTGTTCATATTACCACAAACTAAACGTTGTCGATGAATTAACTTCAAACTACGCAAAAACAATTAGACGTTACTGAAAGGAAAAAAAAATGTTAAAGTTTTTCCATTTAAAATTTGCTTAAATTATTTTAATTTTATAAAATTTTACTTTTACATAATGTTCAAGATTCGATTGACACAAATTTTATTTTCTCGAATTTTCCGAATTTCGAAATGACACTTGGTAGGTTTTAGTTAAATTTGTTTAATTATTTTACACTAAACAATCATAAAAAAAAAATCATCCGAATTGAAAATCGTTTACAATAAGATGCATAACTGTTACATGATGCTCCCAAGACAGACTCAATAACCTACTAAACACCCCTGCTGTTAATTGTGAATGAACCTTTGGCTCGCCACTTGTTGCTGGCGCTCGTCTTGAAGCCGACAGGAGAACACCAGGTACCCGCTGGGTTTCCTCAACTTCCGTTAACCCTAGGACAGGAAGGGCTGTCACCGGTGCAGGAAGACAATGCCTCGACGACACAATGGATTTGAATACCATTAGCATCATAAAGAGGTGAATGTTAATAAAGGTAAGGGTTCGGGGGGAGGGAGGAGTTCTGGGTCTTCGGTGCTCTGTACAATAAACCTTCACCTCATTCCTTCCCAGCAAACTCCTTCCAATAATACTGCAAATGTTACTGGATAGTAAAACCATGACATGATATTTTTAGTTAATTTACAATTGGTTATATTGCATTTTGTGGAATTACATTATATTTTGAAATTAGTGATATATCGCATGGTTACAGGTTTAGGATAGTATATATAATCCTGAACAAGTGAAAGAAATTTTTAATAATTATGAAAAAGTTTTATTCCATTGCATACTTCAGTTTTCTATAAAACCGAAAGCTTTACCACTATTTATTATTTTTTCAAAAATCATATGTTTCTCCCATTACCATTTATTTGATAATATGAGGCGTACAGTCGGTTTATTAAAAATATATCGGCAAAATAAAATAATACAATGGCTATAAAATAAACTAAGGTTAAAAATGATGTAAATAAGAGGAAAAAAATATATAAAAATGAACAAAAAGAAATAACATAGATTGTTAGATTTAAAATGAACAAGAGACGTAAAAACGTGTAAAAATGGAAAAGTAGATATGAGAGAAATAAAAAAAAAAAATAACCCACTAATAGACGATGAGAACAAATAAAGATCAAGAAAAAATAAATAAAAATTAAGAATTTCTTTGTGTTCATCTTTATATCATTTATTTACATCATTTTAAGCCCCACCTTAGTTTAAAATAATTAAACTCTGTCTTGAATCTTTTGATAATAATCTAATTACTCTTTTATAAATATTTGTAAATTCTTAATAATAAAATATTTTTACAAAATAGAATATAAAAAGTAAATATGTAACTACCGTAAAATTTATAATTTTGAAAACGTCGTATTGAACTTATTTTTTGACAATAGAAACAAAAGAGAATTATTTAGTTCTGAACTAATAAATATATTTTATCTAATTATTGTTTGAAAGTAAACTTTTAATAATCCAAGACTGTGGATAAAACTGAAATTTGTAATTACCATGAAGGATCGGTCTCAACTTTCGATGAATTCGTTTCCGGAATAGGAGAGGGCTGTTCGGAACAGGAGTCACGCAAGGAAGTAAAACATGCCCACCCTCCTTCCTCCGTATGCATATTGACAAACATAATGGCACAGCGGGTATAAAAGAAGTCTGCTCCATTTGCGATGAAAGACGCACCGTGTATTGTACCTTGTACAATTCTCTACAATAACTCTCCCTCCAATCGGTGACAAATTCGATTCTGCATGTGTAATGTCATTAAAGCTGGGCCGAAGACACGTCGCTGTGGGTCGCACGGTTGGTTAGGCCCTTCTCTGTCTGCAGTTAGTCCGCGTATTGTCTGTGGTTCTTCGTTTGTTCAAGGATGCGTTTTATGAGGCAATGACAACCGACATTTTAAACTTGAAGAGTTTCAAATAACTAAAATATATATGTATTTTTTTTTTACATGCTTATTGTGTTATACTTAGTTTAGTGTTTCAATAAATTTTATTTTTTCCTAGTAATTCGGGTTCAAAGACTTAAAGAGTTGTAAATATCTTAGTGGGTTAAAGTTGAAAAATCTTCAATGACATTTTTTAATTATTTATACAAAATTCACATTGTCTGTATATTACGTTTCGGGACCATCGCCACTTCATCAGGCATACCGCGATTCATAACAACCAAATTTCAATAATGCAAACAATAAAACATACTCCTGGGGTGCCGATAGATCTAGCCTTCTTAAACTTTATCAGATATTAATATGCTCCAAAATGGACTACGGCTCATTCGTCTATGGTTCGGCTCGTTCCCAAGTGCTTGCTAAACTGGATACAGTCCATCACGCCGGAATCCGAATCGCGACTGGAGCATTTCGAACAAGCCCCATTCTAAGTTTATGCGCTGAATCCGGATTATCGCCACTTTCGTTCAGAAGATCTAAATTAGCCATAAACTACAGTTCAAAATTATATCTACAAACAGAACATCCTACACATAAATATATTTTTAATCCAAAATTTTCTATTCTTTTTCGACAAAAACAAAATTCAACACTTCCGTTATCAGAAAGACTCTCCTCGGTTATCGCTTTTCTCAAAACGATAAGAATTGACAAATCCGAAAACAATCATCCCCCATGGACCTTCCAACGTCCTAAAACTGTTCTAGACCTGTCCAAATACTTGAAAAATAATATATATATATATAATAAAATTTCCTGATTAAAATTTAGCAGATCACTATGCTATCATGCCTAATTTGTGAAAAAGAAATTATAATAAATCTAATAATATAATGTAATATGATTGTGACATGTAAATATTTGCTTAATGGATTTATAAATAAATATACATTTATTTACCGTGTTATAGAAAATAAATAATATACAATGACATCAATTATTCATTATAATTTTTTTTTGTAATGGACTACACATATTTTATAAGATATGTTTTTTCTTATTATTATACACTTTAGTTTTTAATTTTCATATTTTATTTTTTTCTAAATTTTATTTTCCTTTGATCTAATATGTATATATTGTATGATTGAGCACTTAAAGCCTTAATAATGCCCTTGAGTGTGACTAATTTTATTATTTCGGAAATTAAAAAAAAAAAAATTTAAGGAGTTGACCCTGTGTATTAATAGAAAAGGAAAATGGTCCAGGAGCGGTCAAAGAAAATTCAAATTGTAATTAAACTATTTGTGTTTTAATTTAACCACACCCGAACTATCTTCCTTTTTTTTTAATAAAATATTTTCGTAATTATTTGAAATCTCTTAAGTATTCAGGTTATGAAGAAGTTCTTTTTTATTCTTCGTTTTAAAAATGGTATCTTACCAACCCGTGTTGATTGTGAATGGCAATACACTCAGGACGAAGTAGAGGCAGGGGGCTATGAGAGAAGGATGTGTTATTGTTTCACCAGCCCGGCTCGTTTAGCTATTTCTTATACTTTGGCGGGGTTGTCTTTTTCCCTCTTGTCGTTCTGGCGGGAACCAATAACGGCGGGAGAGGAGGCGCAATAAGAGATGATTGAAAAGGGGGAGGATGGCGCGGAGGTGGTTGCCAAGCGACGGCGGGGGTGTGTCAGGAGCAGAACAACTGTTCCCTCGTCGCAATGCGGGCCCCCACCACGGGCTTCTGTCTCTCTTCTTGTATGTCTCTCTGGGCCAAGCATTCACTTACGTATGAACACGTATTGACAACGCATAAAGCCAATTTACCAAAATTATAAAAAAAAAAAAAAAAGAAAAAGATTGCCTTGGCTTAGGATATCCTGTGATTTTTTTTTTTTTTAATAATAATAATAGCATTAATTATTGAACAATCATGCTTAATGTCGGTTCACAAAAATATACTTTGGACCCACAGAAGTGTGAACAAGCTAGCTGTGATGAAACTGCCTTGGAGTATAGCTATTTGTCAAGTATCACCGCATACCAAGAGAACAGAACCCAGTTACATAGTATCAGCCAAAATTATTTGTATAAAATCCAGCCGGTGCAAAAAGAATTTAATCTTAAATTATAATTTGCATATAAAAAAGAAAATTAAATTAAAAAATAAAATTAGAAAAGCAAAAACTAAAATATATTAAAATAATAAGAAGAAAGAACATATTTCATGAAAAAAAAAATGTGTAACCCATCAAAAAAATATAATAAATAATCATTATATATTTTTTATTTTCCATACACGGTATCAGGTTTATTTATTTATAAACACATTAAGCAAATATTTACCTGTCATAATTATATTACATTATGTTATTATAATCCCTTTTTCCCAAATAACGCATGATAGCATAGTGATCTACTAAATTTAATATTTAACTAGTTTAAATTGAATTTGGATATCTGTCTTTTGAATAAGATATGTAGTTATTCTCTGTTCGATAATGTTAGATATGCGTTTTACTGATTTAGGAGTTGATTGTTGATTGATATATATTTATGTTTATAATAAATAAAATTTAGTTTCATTTCCTTATGACAATATAAAACACCGAAAACAATATGAATGAACAAGTGACCTTGCACTTTAAGAAAAGGGTTAAGTATACTGTGAAAGCTGAAAGAAATGTTTAGTTTTTTTTTTCTATTATTATTATTATTATTATTGTTTTGTGTTATTACGAGTTTTTATTTCACTTTAGGACAATTGATAAAGGATATCAAAGAGGTGTGAAATCGGTTGCTGAGCATATGTAGTGTTTTATTTGTATTTATTAAAATGTATATTTAAAAATAATTTGTAACAGATTAATTTTTTTCTCTCAAAATAGGTTTTGCCTGAATCCAGAAGGTTTGTCGATTTTTCAATAAATACTTCATTGTATTATGAAGAAGAAAAAAAAAGAATATGAAATAAAAAAAAAAAAAAAAAAAAAAAAGAGTAAAGCAAATACCAATTGAACAATCGTTTGAAATAAATTAAATTAAACTACAGGGAGTGAATTCGTTATCAGACCAGTTAAAAGAATGGAAGGTTTCTGATTGTGGATAGTTGTTAGTGGGTTATGGCTGGTGACAGAGGGTCGCCCAGGTCCTGATGTAAAATTTTTTCCATGGTCAGTTTTTTCCAAAGACTTTTTGATTAGTTAAGATAATTCAAGAGTCAAATAACAAGGTGAAGAAATTATGAGGCATTTTATAAAAAATGGTGATTTTCACATTGAAGAATATTTTGAATACCCTTTTCAACATAGCACCATTTTAAATTTTATTTTTTGGTATCTTTCAAAAGTTAAAAATTGAGTTTTCCAGTCTAAAATAGGAATAAATAATTAAAACCTTCAATTTTGAGAAATGATTCATGAGTCATGTAACAAGAAACATTATTATTAGATATTCAATTGGTTTGAAATACAAATAGATATGTCTTAGAAACTCTTTCCTTTCTTTTAAATACTATAAAATTGAATTTTCTAATTAAAACCATTCGAAAGCAAAATATATTTTTTACTTTTATTCCTAGTTCCAGCTATTCTTTTATAAATACATTTTATTTCTTCATATTTTTAATTATACCATTCTTTAAGTTTTAGTATAGCGGGGAAAAGACCAAATCTTAGTTGTATGCCAGAAATTCATAAAGCATATCAAACACATCCATTTGCTATTTATTCTTACTAACTTATCTTCCTATGTAAGTTGAATTTTACATTTAAGAAAATAAGAGTTCTTGGATAAAATGATCATTTAAATACATATTTTATTTTCCAATACACTAGTAGGACATTCTAAACAATTTCTTCAATATTAAAAATTTAATTGAGAGCTGAAAGTAAAAAAAGTATAGGCTTTTTTTTTTCTTATTGTAAATGAATATTGAAAAATTGTCCCTTGTGAGGTTATATTCTTACCCCTGGCTGGTCGTCTTATTTAAAAAGAAATTATGTTACAAACATATGAATCTGAGAAAAAATGAATATATTAATTTTTTTATTCCTATTTTAGACTGGAAAATTTAATTTTTAACTTTTGAAACTAGCAAATTTAAAATTAAAAAAAAATTATGGTTCTATGTAGAAAGCAATATTTAAGATATTCTAACGTGAAAATCTCTACTTTTTATAAAATGCTTCATAACGTCTTCATCTCTACACGTCTTCAAATGATTATTTGTTACTAATTATATAACAGTGGGACAGTTCGCACATCAGATTTTTCAGGTGTTCCTCTTTCATCTTTTCCGTGAAGGTGTTCCTTCAAGCCTCAAAGAACTAACTAATCTTTCAGTCCATAAAGGACCTTCGATATTTGAAAAAACATTTCACAATTGATGATAAACTTACACCATGTGGGGTTATCACTCCCAGTGTCAGTAGGTTATACTTTCTTTGGCCCCAATGACTATTTTTTAAATTTTATTTACTTAGATCAGATTTACTAAATGTATTATAATGTACAGTTGTAAATAGCAATAAATAAATATTTAAAAAAAAAAATTTGTTTTGACTTTTCAAAGCTTCTTAACATTTGTCTTTTTTATTGATGTCTTCAATCTCCGTAGGTTTTTGGACATTGAAAATTCTTTAGTACATTATAAATTGCCGATGTTAGGATTTCATTTAGTGTTTAAAATATGCTTCAGTAAATGAAAAACTGACAGATAGCTTGTTGTTTACCAACTTTTCAAGACTAAGTTTGGGAGGAAATTAATTCTTTAGTTAAAGAACGTTGTTATATCATATGATAAGTGACGATTTACAGTATATGAAAACGTTAAACCCGAACAATGGGTACTCGCTAAGACCCTGGAGAGTCTCCACATCTTTTGACAGATCCATATTTCACATGATCCTCTGACGGATGATGAGATGCGCCATTGAACGAGCTCTCCGTCTATATCCAAAGAGATACGCGACTGCACCATACTCGACAAGATCGTTATTTATTATTGAGGAGGCAGAGAGAGATACAGGACGGGCTGAGCCTCCATTATTCAAAAGGCAGGAAGTGATGTCATTCTCCTCGTTATCGTGGTACCGCTGACTAGATCGATAGCGACGCACGGGGCGATGCGGAAGGTGTGCCAGGGCCTCCTAGAGTCGACCCTCCGGACTATCTGAGGCTCTTTGAGGCTGTCGTTTATCGCAATTGCCTCAGATAAGACTTTTATCGTTCCCTCTTCCTTTTATCTTTTTTTTTTCCTTGAAGCCGTGGAGATTGGCAAATCCGCAGCTCTTAAAATTCCCGATAACTGCCTTGACAATTTCGACAAACCAGCTACTTTTAAACTGGTACTTTCGAAAATTCTTATTTTGTAAACGAAGATGGAATATAAATTTTATCATCTGATTAATCTTCCTAACGTTTCAAACATAAAAATATATGGCATTAAGACCAGGTTGGTTTCATTTATAAGATTGATGTAAGATTAATACCTATGACTAATCATTCACATATCTTGAACCATTCTGCTATTTCTTTACAAAATACAAGAGAATCATGAATGCTCAAATAGCTAAGTGGGTAATATTCCAAGCCTCAACAGTCAAAGCTTGGAACTGTTCCAACAGTTGATAATAGTCCAACAACTCGTAAAAAAAAAATCGACATTACCTGAAAACTTTGATTGCACCTTTTTGAATCTTTTTATTGCAAAGACCAATAAAGAAATGAGAGTTTGCCAGTCAGATCATGCTACCTGGAAAATAGGAGGTGGTTTCAAGATGTTAAAAAATAAATAATTTTTCATTCAGAGCCCGGTATCTCTAAAACTACCTACAACACTAGACAACCAAACCGGAACATCATTTAAAGCTGAGTAAATTTGCTAAAAATATAAACCTTAAAATAGATTTCTTTTGGTTTATGAAAAGTTATATATCAGAAACCATTAGACGTACTGATACCTGTCAGCACTCACGTTAAAGCTAGTTTAATGTTCAATACAGTAGCTTATGACTTAATAGTTTAGAGTAATAGTTTTCATAGTTGCTAAAATAATTCACAAGATGTTGATTTCTAGTTGTTCGGATAAAACTTTTGATTTATAAAAAACTATTTATCAGGAGCCATTAGATATAGTTCGCAAGCACACTAATTAAACAGACCCTAATAACTCTGGACTCTCATTCCTTTATTTGCATTGTAATAAAGTCAGTGATTCCCAATACTGTCCATAAAGATTTTTAAAAGTACTTTGAAATTTAACAACAACGAAATATATATAAAGTTTTCATCCAAACCTATTTGAGATAATTAAATAATTTATAATGTAAAATTGGAAAATTTTCTATACCCACATGTCAGAAAATCTTAAAAATTTAAACTTTTTTTCCCGCAAGCTAAATTCGTGTCTGGAGCGGTATTAAATCTATTTTATTGTTAAGTACAATTATATTAAGACACACCGCTTGAAAAAGTCAATATATATATTCCTTTTGAACGTTATGATAGCAATACAATAAGGAACACTGAAACAAATTGGAGTGCCTTTAGAAAACTCTTTCTGAACTCCAGATTAAGGCATGTATTGTACTTCTGGTTCATGAAGTTTACTCTGAGCTTTGTGTACGGGACAGGAATTAAGTCCATTTGAGATAAGTCCTCTTTATGAAGTTCCCTTATGTTATTCTTTGAACGAGGAAAAACCTCAGGTCTATATAGCAAGAATGTGTGTTTGTTGTACCTTGTTTTGTCCGCGATATTATTTTTTTGTCATTTTGAAACTTAAGATTTTGTTCGTTGGGAAGTTTTTTTTTCTTCAAACTCTTACCTTACACACTGCTTAGAATTCATTCTATTTTTTTTCTTTGGTAACATTATTTTTTAATTAGATACTTTGGTTATAAAATCCGATAATCAATGGTCTGTATAAGCTAACTGTTATGCAGCGTTGTCAATAATTATGAAAACATAAATACGAGCATATAATGTTTCATTTAAGTTTTATTTTATATTTAAATTATATCGAAATAAATATTGATTGATGAAATAGCGTTTCTTTCATACCAGATGTTATTCTAAGTTCAGTACACCATGTCTTGGACAAATAATATTAAATTTTAAATAAATATTACTTTTACAAACCGTAACGTTTCAGCTTCCAAAAATTGTCATTACCAAATTACATAAATTGTATCACATTATTTCTTAAATGAAATATCATAACTTTTAAACTTCATTAAAATTTTTAAATTTAAGTACTTGATATTTTTTTGTCATGAAAAAAACCTATGGTCAGGTTAAAATAAATTTTTAAAAAATATTTTTCTCTAAATGAGAAGGTTGATTAATTAATTGTCCTCAGTTAAATTTCCTACCAATGGTGTTGCATATCTCTGCTTTAGTAGTGGCAGATCTGACAAATAAAACTGTTTTAATTATATTTTGAATTAGACATATTTTAAAGTTAGTACCGTACTATTAGTAGATTTGGATTATTTTCATTACTGTGCCATCCTGCAGGTTATTCCGAAGCTAGAAGGGATGTAACAATTTATTTCCAGTATAAATGGCAGTATGGCACAATCTACGGAATAAACAAATAAAAATTTGAAATAAAACATTTTTGTCAGAGGTGCCATTCTTAACGCAAAGCAGCGATATATCTTTATAAACTTTATTTATTTCATCATTTATTATTGTTAATCCAAAATATTTATTAATTTTGTCTAAGTAGATATTAATGCGAGAAGATGGTCGGGGATGGTTTCAATAATGATACACAAATAATGTAAAACTCTTTTATTTGTTCCAACGTTTCGACCTGAATTTTCGAGAAAAAGAAAATAATAACAAACTAACTTGGAAATACACATAACAATAAATTAAGAAGATAGTAGATAATACTAATATAAGATAAAATATAATATTAGGAAAGCAAGAACTATACAAAACAAATGATAAAAAAATTGGTTGTATTGTTTATGAATAAAAAATTGTATTTATATTAATTTGTCTTTTTTTTTTTGTATAATTCTGACGTCTATAATATTATATACCCTAATATAGGATTACAAAATATACAATCTTCAACTTGAGTTAATTAATGTTCCTTAAGGTTTGGTATTAATTCTAGTATTAATTGAAACGTGGAGAACATAAATATTTATTTGTTAGAAGAACAAGTTGGCTTGACTGAGAAACCTTTGATTTTTCAAAACGGAACGGGTCGCCACAAATTCAGGCCAACTTGCCCCCAGCCAATTCAAACACCCTATCCACACGCTTGCGCAAGCACGAATTTGTCATAGTTTAGCAAATGTCTATAGCAGCACCCTTAGGATTTAGAAATTTTCACACAAACAAAAGAAAAATTTAAAAGATTCCAATCTTCAACTCACTATTACCTCAGCTCCCTTGTGTTATTCCCAATAATCTTTTCTGATTCACCAATAATACGTCTATTCAATTCAAGACTCAACAAGAAAATCGTAGTTGTAAGTATACAGTAAACAAAAGTTATGTTTTGAATAAATTTACCTTTTTTTCCTGCATTGTTTGTCCTCCCCTCTATTATCTTTTAGCCTGTTGGTTGAAATGTTGATATTGAATCATTATATAAATTCAAAAACAAAAAATACTTTTAAAAAAGCTGTATTAAAATATTTTTTCTTTTTTTTTTTATCGTCATATATAACACTAGTCAAAAGGATTCATATACCTAATTGGATGAAAATTATAGAATGTTTCAATTTTAGCATTATGGTATATATCATATGTGTATGTATGATTTGCATCATTAAACACTCTGCCATTTACTCATCCAATCCGTTTTCGTGATAAACCTCTCTAACACACACAGGTACAAACCACACACCCCCGCGACCGGACCAACCCCTGACTCCTGTGTCCACCGTACAACCCACTGTCCACTCCGACACCCACAGTACTGGGACCCAACGAGGACACCCACAGTACTGGGACCCAACGAGGACACCCAAGGACCTGTTGCGGGGACGGCAGGCTCAATGGAGCCAAGGGAGTGAATGGAGCGCTAATGAGTGGCTGGTGAATGGGAGGATGCGCGCGCAGCGGCCGTAATTATCAATGGGGGCGGTCCTTTCTCTTACCCGCCCCCGTGAGGTCATTAGCCGCCGCGGTCAGGGTTTCTGGGTCAGTGTGAGTGCCGTCTGCACTGGGGTAATTGATCCAGTCATCTTCAAGTTTACGGTTTGTTTTGAGTTAGGTACCATGTCGCAGAAAACTCGTTATATTATTACATCTACTAATAAACCTTGGATAAACATTCTTCTGCTAGCTTCATTAACATCAACTGAGCTGGGAACTGAGTTTTATCTCTTAAATTTCACTACTAAGACCCAGAAGAAAACAGAGACCCTAGGACACTAGTATTCATGATATCGCTAGTTGTAAAATATTTGATTAATATTTTAACCGGTATCGCTAAAGTGGTATTATTTTATAATTCTTTAAAAATAGGTCTTTTTAAGCCGATGGATAGCGGTAAGAAGTTAAGTAATATTATAGAAGATTATTATTGACCGTTTGTAACTATTTGCAGGGAGATTGTCCAGGAGGCGGTCAAGAAAAAAACAAAAGTAGCAGAAAAAACTATTAATTATTAACCAACGTTTCGCCATTGCTTCATCAGGGCTAAATGATAAAAAGATAAAAACTTTGTAAAATTTGATAAGATAAATTTATATACATATAAACTTGTACAAATATGATGTAATATATGAATTAATTTGCACCATACACCTCACTTACTTTCCCACTCTTTCGTCGTTATAATTTTACAATATTTATTATTACTTCTATATATTATTAGTTAGAATTCTATTAATTTATATTTTGTTAACTTACTACGATCCCCTTTTATATCGATTTTTTTAATGTTTATATATCATCTTTTTTACTACCTTATATGTATTTTCTTATAGTTTCATCATGTTTTACAATGCTTGTATCTTGCTCTCCTTTAGCTCTGATGAAGCCTGCAAAGTGGAGCTGAACGTTTGTTACTACTAAATATTTTTTCTTCTATTTTTGTTCCTCTCCACACGAATTAACTTCGTACAAATAAGATTTTTTGTTAGCTTTGTAACTAAGTTTGAGTTGTATTTATTCCAGGCACTTTACTTGGAACGTTTTTGGAGAAGCTCTAATAATTTGTTCATTCATATTTTGTGAGGTAATGATTAAGAATTTTAACTTTGCGATCTTGCGAAATTATACAAACAATTTTTTTTTTTCTTTTATCCCATTTCATAACAATCACGAGTTTTGTTTGTTTTTATAGCAAAATCAATACTAAATACTATGACTTATACTAAATTAAATAAGAGTAAATATTCCAGACAAATGAGCACCAGGAAGGTATCTCGGTGGAATGTCTAGATTAGTCATGAAAGTTTGTTTATTTGTGTTTCTTGGTATGCTGAATACGAATTTATACTCTGGGACCTCGATTTTTTTTCCGGATGAATGAAAAAAAAATCTGAAATAAATATTATTAGAAGAAATGCACAACTTAACAACAATTTTAGTTAAAACTAATGATTATTTGTACGTTTTTGAAGCGAGCGCGAGATCAAATTATTAGTTGAGATATGATCTAGTCAAATAAAGACCAGAATGAGCTATCAAAAGTTTTTAAGTAGTTCTGAAAATTGGTGATTCATGTTGTTGTGCATTAATTGTGAATTGCAGTGTTTTACCACAGCTATTTTTAATTATATGAGTAATACCCAGTTTAATAGGATAGGGTAGTCCTGTACTTCATTTTTAAGATAGGTTTAGTTAAAGTATACCAACTGATCGTTCATAACATAGGAATATTAATACTTCTTATATTATAGAGTAAGTTAATAAAAATAGATTTAAGCTTTCTTAGATTACTTTTTTGAGACATTATTTGAGACAAAATCTGAAATTTTGAAGCCTGAATGTTTTAAGTGGTTAATATAAATCATACCGCACTACAATGGAATCACGCTTAATCTGCTCTTCGGATCAACCGACGGTAAAAATAAAATAAATAAAGTTCTGAGGAATCACAAAATTTGGTAAAGCGGAAAAAAATGAAAAAAAAAAAAATTAAATTAGTAGGGGGGAGAGGGGATGAGTGAAGTTTTAACATCCTTATGTTCTCTAAATTAGGGCAGGAAAGTCGGGATTATCACTCAGTTAACAAACCTACTCCAGCGCGAGTGGGGGGAAAATTGAGATTTATTCCTAAGGTCCGTCACGAAATAAAATTCAACCCGGCCAGGTCGAATTCGAACCGGCACCCCTTCTGACACAAGAATGCTAAATTTATGGTTCAACACGTTCGGCTATCCTTGGTCTCATCATTAATATACGTATCATTTATATATTATTTTCGTATTGAATTTTAATTTTTATATTATGTACCTATAAGTTTTCCTGTCTTTCCCTCTAAACCAAATTTATTGGATTCGAATTAAGCACTAATTCAAATTAGATTTTCTAGGAGGCCAGTACTTTTTTAAAATTACTTTTGTTTTCAGTTTCAGATTTTTACATAAAAATTGAAAAATACTTAAATGTTCTCTCTCTTCCAAAAAAAAAAAATATATATATATATCAAATAATTTACCGAGACTATTGTAAATAAAGACTAATAATGCTCTCCCGCCCGTGCAGGTACACCATGTAAAGGGGAACATACCTCATTTCGCACAAAGGCAGCTTGTCCCCAGAGTCAACACCAGTACAATAGGTACTTCTCCGACCCCATGTTTGCACCAAACTCGACCTGGTTAACTATCTCGCAAAAAAAAAAAATCCTTTTGTACAAAAATTGGGAAACGACCTGATCCAATGACATTTTTATGAATCAAAATATTTATCTTTTCGGTGAATGGGCACGACTGATTAATGGCGAATTAACCCATAAATGGACCTATAACAAAATGTTTATTATTTTTTCAATAATTTTTCATTTATATATTTATTTCTTCAAAAAGTTTTAACATCTCTTTGAATTGTCACCGATATTTTAGAATTTGTTTTGTTTTTCACTTATGTATTTATTTTTTTAACAACTGTTTATAATGCCATTAATGATTCTGTACCTTAGAACCAGACTAAAGTCACCTTAGACCAACTTACGTTCTTACAACCCTTAGAAAATACCAAAGGGGGATTTCTCAACGGTCTTAAGTTGTTACGGCTTAATGTATAATCAAATAATGATGCAATAACCTGAAAATGGTAGAGTATGGTTCATCTGTTTCCGAGACCCAGAATTCAAAAGAATATACGCATTATTTTGTTTTTTCTAAAAAATTGCTTGTTTTATTTTACTTATCTGGTTATTTATTTTTATTTTTTTATTATATAGAGATAGACATTTCTGAAAAATAAAAACTAAGCGATTCAGAAAAATAAATAAGTGGTAAACTATTATCTAATTTTGTTCATTTGAAAAATTAAGAATTACAAAATACAAATAATACCTATGGTTATAATAGTTATATCAGCAATCCAGTAGTTTAACGATATATTAATTGAAAAATAACAGAATATCAACCAGTATAGCAGCCAAGTCATGTAGTCCCTATTTTATAATGAAGTTAATAAATAGTATGTGTATGTTATTTCATAAATACTCTTAACAAACTACAAAGAACAGTGCTAATACGATATTTTTTATAGTTTTTATATTTATATAGAAGATGATTAGTGATATTATAGAAATTAAGGTGTACAAAAGCACGGGTCATTATTGTATTTATTAGTGAAATTGTACAAATTAAAAACAACACTAATAGGGAGGAAAAATCTTCATTCAAAAAACATGGGCTGCTCAACTGTGTTTGATTGCTTACTTATACCTAGTTAGATACATTTTTTTAAAACTCTTATAATGTATAGGTATAGTACAGTAAATATATGTTGTTCTTTCTTCATTTTCATTTTTTTTTCCTAACTATTTTTCAATTCTATGTTAAGATGAAATAGAGTCCTTATGTATGATTTTATTATTACTAATCGAATTTCAAACATAATTATCAGAAGGTCATAATAAATACCACTTGTGCATAGTTATAAATGTTTTAAAACAAGCGGTCTGTTTGCTGAAATTAATTACCTAAATCTTAGTTATGATTAATAATCTTGCATTTAATGATCACAATTCAACAGGTCTGGTTCATTAGTTACACCCACTGCATTAAAAAGGACACTCGAACAGTTATTATAAACTGCATATAGTGTATTATTTTCATTACGACAATAATCTACTAAAGGCTGTAAAACTATTTTTATAACCAATGCTAAACATTTTGTTTAGATTAATTAAAAATATTAATTTTAATTATTTTTTTACGTTTTTATATGAACTTCAAGTAATTTCATCGCTTAACAAATCCTTGTATTTAAGGTATGGTGAAAAATTGATGAAACATGGAACGTTTTAACCTTCGAGATCAGTTATACCAACGCGTACTATCATGGTATGTTTACTCATCCCATTATCTCTAGAGGACATAACTTATATTTCATGTTTTGTACATGTATTGCAAATTCCACTTATACTGCATTCAAATAATCCTTAATCAGTAGTGATAGTGCGATAGTGTTCAAGATAAATTATTTTATTATAGATTTGATTGATTTATTCTAATTTTCTTTACCTTAGTTATTTACTTAATATGCTAGTATTTAACTCATTTATTTACTTATGTTTATTGAAGGTGCTTATATATTATTTTATTACTATAATTATCCAATTTATATCATATTGATCTTTTTTATTTTTATTATTTATTTATTCATTCTTATTTTTTATCTTTTTATTTATATATGCTATAATTGAATATGTGCAGCCTTAATATTCATTGCCTGCGAGTGTAGCAGATTGTATTATTTCATTAATATGTTAAAAATATATAAAGGTATTATTTACTTTTATTTTCAGAAATTTATATTGTATATCTATCTAAATCTATTTTTATTATTTTTTTTCTGTGTATCATTTTTAATCAAATAAAATATCCAAGCAACCAAAATTGAGTTACTATAAAGATGACTCAAAATAAAAAATATTGGAATATTTAATTTTTTTTCAACGCTTTCATTTACGTCACTTAAAATTTAAATGTAATATTATAAAAAATATTAAGATTACAAATAAAATAATTATTTTTAAAAAATATGATTATATAAACAAAAATTTTAGTACAATCTTTATTCAAGTTATTATTTAAATATATTTCTAAGAATTTTTGTATTTAAATAGAGTATAAGTTTATATTTAAAAATTTATGATGAAATTAGTGTATGAATTAATTTAGTTTTATTAATGGTAAAATTGGAATCAGCCAGGATTACTATAAATGATTTTTTTTTCTTTTTAGATATTTAATATTTTTTATCTGTAACGTGACATGGGGTTATAGGCCTATAAAAGATAGCTGAGAGGAGTACACGTGGTATATAGAGGTAATAAAAGAAGAGCAGGGATATGCAGATGGGCAGATGCGGCAGATGTCTGAGGGCTGAAAGGGTAAGCATAAATTATATTTCATGGTCCGCCTAGCCTAGGTATAGTACAGCCCATTAGCTCTTCCAGTATAGTATAGTATAGGTATAGTAGTCTCTACCGCCTCCTCCTATCTATTATAGTGTCTTTGTTGCGCCTTTTATAAGCCTATAATTACACTTTGATCATGCCTATTAATAGAGGTGTTTTTGAAATAAAATTAATTTTAGTTTGGTGTTAATAGTTATTAGATACAGAGTTCCGATGCATACGATCCAGTTCAGAAAGGTAAATCTGCAATTTATTTTTAGCTTTTACGCTAGGATCCTTCTTTTTAGGATAAATAGGTGAAAAAGCTGAAATTTCATGATTCAATACTTTATCAAACTAATAACTAGTAACCTTTTCAGCACGACCTGAAATACGTTCCCGTGTTATGTTCGGGCTTTTACATAGTACTGGATCTCGGTGTACTCCAAAAGTTTGAAGAAAAAGAAATTAGCTTTTTGTAAAACTGACTGAAAAATATTTTATATTTATAATACACTGAACATCCTTATGGGAAAACAGCTATAACTCATTCAACTAATTTACTAGCGCAAATGAATCTTTATCATGCTCTAAACTGTGTAAATTAAAGACCTTTTTCAGTCCATTCTTCACTCTCCTTATTTCAGTGAATGGTTTTGATTGAATCCTTCAAAAATAACAAGGAATGAATATCTTACTGATGTTATTTTACTTTAATTTTGGTTCATTATTAATACTTTTATCTATTTTTATTTCTGAATTTTAATTTGTAATCATTTAATTTATAGACTTATGTACATGTGGTTCTGAACTCTATTACTAATGTTTAAATTGATATGAAAAAACGTAATACTACACAATAAATTAAAAAAATAATGTTTTTTTTTTCCTGAGCCTGGTCATTTCTGATTCCTTAAGGGGGTGAAGGTAGAATTTATCCAGAGGTAACAAAGCTATTCTAACCATGTTAGGAGGATCAAGTTCTCATTCCATGGGACCGCCGTGAAATATAAATCATCCCTCTGAGGCTAGATTCGATACGTGGCATCGTCTAGGATTTATCGACAATGTGTATGTTAGATTAGAATTCCTCAACCCATACGTTTCCAGTGCATTTTCCAAAGTGCACTATACCTAAAGTATAGTACAGTGGATCCCTAAGTGGATGCCATGGTACTCTGGGGTGCCCCTAGCATATCACAGGGGTGACGAAAGTGAATATCACTTAACAAAATTAATATTAAAGTGTAAAATATGAAGTGCATTCTAGCATTTATTTTGCGCTGTTTGTTCGTCTTTTCCAACATATTTTACCACTCTAAGCAATCATCCTTAACAATATTTTTACTTTTTTTTTAGCTTGATAAGGATAAGGATTTTTTTAGTTCAACAGGGGTGATTTTTTACAGCCAAAAAAGGGAGCCATGGGAGTATATCAACCATATCTCATTTTTGGTAGTGATTAAAAATGGAGAAATATGAACTATGAAAGACTTTGATAATTAACTAAAAACGGTTTTCACACCACTGGGTAAGACAGGCTGGAAAATCGGAAATATCCGAAAGCACCGACTTCCTCCGATCCCATTCTATAGTACACGGCTTTCGTATCTTTTCTTAAACACACCACTAGTAACTCATAAATACGAATTTTGAAAGTAGCGAAATTATAAAAAATTTTTGTTAAGAATTTTCGCCTTCCAGGCAGAGATGGGCAAAAATTAGCTGTAGCTAAAACTAATAGCTAAAATTGCCATGGATATGACCCTTATTCATGAATGAACCATTGATAAATAAATATCGTATCCATGGCAATTTTAGCTATTAGTTTCATAGTTGCCTAACTCTGCTTCCTGGGTGGTAAGTGAAGGTTTGCGATGCGCACACAGTAATTTTTTATTTCATCAATTATGAAGTAATATGCTCATTATAAAAAACTGTTTCTAACATTGATGATATAGATTTTCATAAAAGTTTACATCACCATTGGTATAGTATTTGAGGTAAGGCCTCAAAACCAACAGACGGATAGACCATATCATCTCCAATTAAGAAGCGTGACTCCTGCTCAAGTGAAATTTTCCGTTCGGTTTTCTGTTAAATGAGAGGCATTGTGTTGGAGAGAGGCAGGGGGTTCGGGGCTGGCTGGCAATAAATCCACTTGTCCCCGATCAACCCTTCCTGCAGCTTCTTCTTCTTTGTCTGCCTCCTCTTCGCATTCCCTGTGTCTGCCTCATGTTCCCCTGTTGCATAATGTACCGGCCGTTAGCTGGCATTACGTGGAAAATTAACAGAAACGTTTTAGAAAGGAACAACAAAGCTCGTAAAAGCGAGTTAAAATAAATTGGTCTAAAACTTGAAATCTATTAAAAATCATCAACATCTCCTGAACATAGGGGGTTTGCATCTCCAGAATTTAGGAGTTAACATTAATATTGCCCAAAATGTAAGCTGCTATATTATACCCTTATTTTTCCCATTTATATACTAAAAAAAATTATAATTTTTTAAGTAAAAGAAAACTATTTATTATTAACCAACGTTTCGCCCTCACTTTACAGCCCTGACGAAGCCCTACAAGATGGGGCGAAACGTTGGTATCAATAAATAGTTTTCTTTTACAATTTTGATACCTTTATTGACCGCCACCCGGACTATCTTCCAACAATCTACTTCATACAGTCAACTATCTTCTTCCAATATAATCTTTAAAATAAAATTTTAAATTATCAATGGTCTTCTTTTTTTTTTAATATTGCTTTGTCGGAGTCGTCGAATGGTGTTAGAAACCAATTATATCCATCAAATTCTGTACTGATGAAGATAATACTTCAAGGGTGGATTTTAAGTCGTGGAGTACTCAAAAGTTATTCAATAATTTATTTAATTTTTTTTATTATAATGCTTATAAGGCAATAAAAGAAAGAATACTCAGTAAAGTACATATAATACATTTCACGTATTATGTATATATGAAGTACAAATTTTATCTTATTGAAGGGTCCAAAAATATATATATTTTTTTAAAAAGTTTTTTTTAAAATTTAAGTTGAAATTGTGTACGCGAGTGAATGACTGAAGCTTTATAATTATAGCAATCCATATGCGCCGATGACAAACAGGTTTCACACATTTAAACAAGACCAAAAAATAACAATTTTAATAATTAAAGTATTAAAAAATCTCAGAATTCTTCACGATTAGTAACCCATTCTTAAATTATTATCATTATCATTGTAGAATCTTATGAATATAATAGATTCATGAAATTAAATTAGGACCAAACCAACAAAGGATGTCTGATTTCGTTTTTTTAAAAGAAAATCGTTCCAAAACACCATACTTAAAGAATTATAACTTCCTAACTAAAAAAAACCCATAATACAAATCTATAGAAATATCTATAGAAAAAAGTTAAAAATCATCTTTAAAAAATATTATAGCACATCTATTTTTAGTTATGGTTTATGGTATTGATTCAATAAATGTATCTTTATTTTTTTTCTTCCTTTGAGTTCCTCGCGATTTTGAAATTTTTATTTAAATACGGTAGAAGTTCGTATAATTTTATAAAAAAAATGGTCAGGAAATTTCCCTGGCCTTGATAAACACTAAAAATTATAGAAAAGTATATTTATTTATTTTATTTCCTTATTTTTTTTAACTCAAGGGGCACCGAAACATTATTTGCAAAAATAATATTCTTAATGCGATTTTCATCTTTCATTGCCCTTATATGACTAGGAAAATAAAACTAATGAGTGATATTAACCAAAGAAGAAAACTGTTGTTATTCGTTTTACAATTTTGAAATAAAACCTAATTGTGATTCTTGGAACAGGTAGACAATGTTTACTTTTAGTGACTTGGGCACATATAAAGAAGCCTCCTGCATGCCCCCAAAACCAGTGGGAAGATACTGCAAAAAAAACGTTACCCCCTGAAAGATAGCAAGAGCATCCCCAGTTTAATAAGGTATTATATTAATTGACTGGGGTTGTGGTGGGGACACAACCCTTTCCTACCTGCTCATAGTGCCTGTGGGAACCGAGTCGTCAGCACAGCCCTCTTCTCATCTCTTTTCTTATAACAGGTTTAATTTTTTATTTTATTATTTTGTTCATAATAATAACAATTTTTCACACCTTAAGTAACTTAATGCTTCGGAGGTTTTATTGAATTTTTGGTGATTAAGTGTTAAGCATTTTTATAGATAGATAGAGGCATTTATTATTTATTTTTTAAAATTATAAATGAATTTTAAACAGTGAATATTTCCTCATCAGTCGAGGTATTCGTTTAAACATACAATAAAGATAAAATTATTTTGATCATAATAAATATTTATCACACGATTTAAGTAATTTAATGCTTTATAGGTTTTATTGTTTGTTTTTTTTTTTGTAATTTAGTCTTATGAAATTTTTATAGATAGATAGAAAGAAAGAAGAGTTTTTTTTTTTTTTAAACATACAATATAAACATGAAAGTATAAACTTTAACCTAACTGAGCTTAACTGTTTTAATTACAATTTAAAAATATAATAATATATAATGTATATATAAATATTAATGTCTCGATAATATGAACAAAATTAACATTAAATCAAACTTTTATATATTTTAAATTAAAATAACAGATTTTGTACTTATTTTTTTTTTTATTTTTTTTTTTTTTATCACACATAACACACTTTTTTTTATCACACTTTTTTTATAACATTTTTGTTTTAAATTACTAAATGAAATTTTGTTCGTCAGTAGAGGTATTCATTTAAACATACTATATAAACTTTAATCTAACTGAGCTTAGCTATTTTAATTTTAATTTAAAAATATAAATAATCTTATGTAATGTTATGATAATATAAAAAAATTAACATAAGATTTTGTATATATATTTCTTCTTCTTTTATTTATTTTGATTTTTGTAATTCAGTTTTCTGATATTATTATTGAAAGTGTTATATATTTAATTTAATTAGTTACTTTTAAAATGTATTTTAGAACGAACTATATTTGTCCACTTTCAATTGATCTTGTTCCACAAACATACATTAAATTAATGCATATAATATTTTCTACCTTAAACATAAGCGGAATCCAACCATCTAGATGATGTTCTTAAAAAAATAAAGCGAGTTATTTCAACTGATCCCGTATTGTCGGATTTTTTTTCTCGAATATTTTTTACTGGAGTAAAACAAAATTATTATTAATACTAATTTATTCAACAACGTAAAACAAGGAATGTTTCATGTTCAAAAAAATATAAACATATTTTCATAAAAATATGTTTTTGAGATCAAGGAAGGGTATAAATGTACCTTCTCATCTGAAAAATGTTTGATTTGCATAAAAAGTTTATTTATAACGCCCATTAAGACTAATTATGTCCTCTACACACATTTATAACCACATTTATAATAATTATGTATTGATAAATAATTTTAAGTGCATTTACTTAATAAATTAATAATTTTAAAATCCATTTTTTAATTTATAACTTATTTTATTCATAGTTTATCAAGGTTTCGGGGTCACATTACCTTTTCTTTCGTCTCCTTGTTGATTAAAAACATACATTATACACTTTCGTATTTGTGATTAGTCTAAATTTTACATGGAAACTTAATCTGTTTAAACTTTCTATGCTATCACTTAACGTTGGACTCCATGGGTTGAGTCCATAGTTAAAATTTAACTATATAGAATGCAATTAATGAGCAGACTAAAGGAAAGATGATGTAATTCTGAAGAAGGGGAAAAGATACCGAAAAGATAAATAAAAGTCTATTAAAAATGAATACTGTAATAGGAAGAGTTAATTTCTCAAATATTATTATTGTTATTGATAAAAAAAATGATCGGTTACAGTTATAATATGATAAAACCATCAAAAATATTTTTTTGTAATAGTCTATCTACTAATATTACTTACATAATATTGAATAATTCTAGATAACTTATACATAATGCATCGTCAATTTTTCAAAGAAAAACTGTCAATACATGATGAATTTCATAGTTAATAATTAAGTAAGTGGCATTTGGAATTTGGCTGGATAAAAAAAACAATTTTTTTACAATCTTATAACTTTTTTAATCAAGACTGGTTTTATTCTTTAAATAAAAAAAATAACTTGACAACTTGGCCATCCCGAAAGACAATCTTAACTAGAAATTCACATTCAAAAATTAAAATTTGCAGGCTAGTCTGCCCAGGTCTCATAAAATTAGTCAAATTTCCTATGTATATCACTATTTAATTCAAATATATATACTTTTTATTGCAAGTAATTTAAACACTGATACGACTCTGGTATCAACAATATTATTTTATTATTCAATTATAATTAAATTAAATTGATTATTTAATAGTTAGATGTGAGGCTGTGAATTTATAGTTAAGAGTGTCTTTGAGGCTGAAACGTAAGACATTTGAAGTATTAATAATGATTGCTGAGACTTAATTGGATATAATTTATTTCATTTAAATAAATAAAAAAATCTTCTTATTATTACCTTATTTCTCATGTATTTATAGCTGTTTGTAAATTATTACAGTGTATTATAAGTCTTACAGTTGAATTGTATTAACGATAATAGTGTATAATATTTTATGTAATAATTTAATGTATGACTGTAGAAAAAGGGGACTTGAAAATGGACAAACATTGTAGCAGATTTAAAAGAAACTACATAATCATGTATTGTTAAAGAATTTAAAGGTTATAAATAATTTACCATTAAATTCAATCGTAAAATTGATCAATTTATTAATAAATAATTTATTAATTTAATTATTAATATCATTTCTTCTGATATCTTTTAAATAAGTTATTTGTTT
>NW_027111265.1:0-11804 GCF_000696795.3 Halyomorpha halys | reverse complement strand
CTTTCTTTTATATATTATACACGGTCAATCAACGTTCTTCTAATAAGGAACATAGAATATATTTATAAATAATATAATATAATTTCTTATTCAAGACTGTTTTATTTATCAATTATAATAAAAAATATCCATACAGTCTTTGTTGAACGGGTGTAGAAAAATAAAATGTTTTTCTGTTTTATTTGTAATTAATAAAACGTTCAAAGTTTAGTGATAAAACTAGCCGATATAGTATAGTCGGATTTTTATGATATCTTTTAATATAATATAAAATATAAAATACTTTTATATTTTAGTTTTAAATAAAATCTTTCAAGTATTATTTATTTTATTTTTTTTTACTTATAGAAAATTTCTGGTCACTAAAATAAGTGTGATAATTTTATAAGCGGTTTTAAGAAAAAATTTTCTTCAATAATTTACATAAAATGACATCATACATTCTCATGAACCAAAACGGTTGTTTTTTTTTTTTTTGTTTTTTTTTTACGGTATTTCTTAAAAGAGCTATTTCAAATACTTGAGTTTAAATTATCATAAGGAATTATATAATTTATTTGGAGAGACATTTTATGTTATTCAGAATAATAAACTCAAATAAAAGAACTATCTTTTACAGATACAAATTAAAATATGATTTTAAAATTTTTAACAGTTAAAAAAATAGGACTGCCAAGTATTCACTGAATACCAGTTGAATAAAAATTTTATTATTAACCCGTGTAGATGTTTCCTCGATTGTATAATTTTAGTACCAGACTAAGGTTAAATTAAATATACTTTTATAGATGTGAATAACAGATATTTGTTGGGGAGGCTGGGGGATTTTTTTTCACTCAGATATGAAATATATAGACTAATATTTAAAAATATATTTTTGAAGGGTTTGGGTAATAAAAAAGTTTGTAATACTAATTTTGCTGTCAAGAATTACACTAATATCTTGTCCATAACTGCAGTATGATTTTATTGGATTACAAATTTATATTTGTTTATACGTGTTGTATATTTTAGTAATTAATACATTTTTTCTTTTAAGTTCATTAATTTATTGAGATATTTTTGAATTACTCTCTTATTATGTGAATAATTATCATAATTTATGTATTACTTTTATTTTTTAAATATTTTGCGTTTTCTAGAGCGCCAGCATCCAATTCTTATTATTGTTAAAATTGTAATTGTTAAGTAATACATTTTTTTTTTGATGTATTTTATTTTTGTTTTAACATTTTCTTTGATTTACTATGTATTTCTCTTATTGTCGTTTTTATAATTCTGTAAATTAAACTTACAGTGTGTAAATTAACATCCATTGTGGTTAAATAAAAAGATTTTTATAGATATATATCACTATTAGCTTTTCGTAGAAAGAAGAGTCGGTGATGATGTATCTTCTTAGCAATATTTTTATTTTAATGATTTATAATCTAACTATAATGTATTATAATTTATAGTATTGCAAATATGAAAAAAAAAGAGTTTAGAATGCAATTTAGAGAATGCCGATAGTGATTCCGGAACATTATCAGTAAATTATAAATAAATATTTAAAATGAATTTGGATTGTTTTAATCACCATAAAAATTATATTTTAGTTATTAATTATATTCAAATAAGATATCTATACAATCAAAGCAATTTTTTGTATTAAAATCCATTCAAACAATTATTTAATATATTTATAATTTTTTAAACAGGTCTATTCCGAAAATAACAAAAAGAAAAGAGCTGAAGGTCGAAATGCGGACATTAGCAGAGAAAGATGACCCTGAAGACAGACAGTAAACCACTAATGAGTAAGAGTTTGGGATAGGTCAGCCCCCCGGCTAGACAAAGCACAGTGGAGGGGGCAGCGGGATTACCTGATTGGCCGGCCCCGACCAATCAACGCCCTCTCACCCCTCCCTTCACCCCCTTCCTTTACCCCCTCCAGCTCTTAAACCCTCTCTACTTGCCCTCCTAACCTGGATTCATTAAACCCATTCCTCAAATGTAAACAGTTTCAACTCATCATTTAAACTCAGCTTAACACATCTCTAAATTCATCCTAACAGTGTTTTGATTGTTTTTTTATCTCTTGGCTCCATAACATTTTATTGTTTAGTTTTTTTATAGCAAGCATGTATCCTTATATACGATTATTGGAAAGGTAAGTATTTATATTTAATATTCATTAAACATTATATTCATTTCTAAGTTCAATATATATTTTGAAATTAAAAAAAATGAAAATAAATAAATTAAGAACATCTAATATAGGATACCTACATAACAAGATACTTCATTAGATTAAGTTTATATATAAAAATAAAACTTTTTGACTTCATTTAATGTTTTAATAACAAAGTGAGAATAATTAATCAATCAATTATATCTTTAATTGTATAGTTATATGTATATCGTTAATGTGATTATAATTGGTAAATAATGAATAATTTAATGTTTAACTTAATTTAGTCAACTACTTAATTTTTTTGTTATAAATATAAATTACTGAATATTTTCATTAAGTCAATATCAATGAACTTGATTTCTGTAGGTAAAAATCATAACAAATAATTCCTTTTTTTATTATTTGGTTAAAAATACTGTTCAGGTGCAATGTAATGATATTTAACTTTTAAATAATGATAAATTTCCTAAAAAAAATCTTATAAAGTTCTGCTTAGGCATAGCATAATATTCTATTAGAAATCATATATCAAATATCATTTAAATAAAGATTAATAATTAATAAAAAATTATATTTATGATCATCATAATCACTACCGGATTATGATTATCAAAAACTCACTTATATCATATATTTGAATAACAGCATTATTGAATACCACAAAGTAAGATAAATAAGAAACCTCATAGTGAACATATTATATAATATGAACAATATTCATTGATTTGTTCAATTAATTCATTATAATATATAAAAATATAGCATCATTTGGTTAATATACAATGTTAACTATGAAATAAAAATGAACTGTGTTTACAATTGTATATTTAAAAATGAAAAATGTATATATAGATTAATAAATAATAAAGTTTTGCAAAGTATATGAAAATGCTCATTTTCGTTATAATGAAATTTTAATAATTTCATCTAAATTATATCAAAGTTGTATATTTTCATAAATCTTCCGCCACATTACTTAATATTCTAGTATTCTGCTAGAGAGAATAGAATAATAAGTAGGAAAAAAAATTAATGGTGATGTGAAATATTTAAATAATACATATTTTCAATAAATGAGCCCCTTATTATGAAAATCTATTTGTTTTTATTTTCTGGATATTTAATTTCTATATTTTTACTGATCCCACTCCAAGATCAAAACAGTATTAACAAAAATTTATAATTTTTTAAGTTATTGAAAAAACTAGATTCGCACCATGGTTTCAAATAAATAAATCAGTTTTATTCGTTAATGAAAATTAGGTTAGGATCTGAAGAAATCAACCATAAACTAAATAATCCAATGATCTAATAATTGTTAATGATATTTTGATCTGTGTGGATGATATTAACTGTTTGCAATAGCTAAAAAAAAAATTAGTTTTACACAAAAATAGATCAAGTGGTAATCTGGTGTTTAATAAATAAATAATTAACATACTAAAAGGTGTCAGTGACTAAATATAAACTAAACTTTAAGTACTTTAAAAAAGTAAGCGAAAAAAAGTGATTTTTCAATACGAAATCATTATTGTTATTGTTATTTGGTACTTTGTTATGATAGATTTTTATTAAAACATTGGGATATGGTGTAATAGTATTTTTAATATCCTGAGTTGGTTTTTTGATGTACTTAAAGTTTCGTTTGTATTCGATCATGTTTACTTTTTGCATAAATGGAATCCCTTACCTGTTCCGATATCGGGAAAACGCCAGGACTTCAGGGGAAGTTGGAGGGTAAGGGAGGATTAAACCGACCCGAGAAAAAAAAAAATTGACGAATAAAAAAGTAAAAAAAAAATAAATAAATGACAGAGTGAATAGTTAGTCCTGAGGGTGGGGAGGTGGTGGTGCCAGCACAGAGGGTTGGCCAGGAATGGCCCTGGATGCCGGGGGCGGTCGGAACGAAGAGAGGTACGCAGACGCGCTACGTCACAGATCGAAGCAGCGTACTCCCCTCCTTTAAATTAAGCCCGTAGTAAGATGATGGGGCTAATATCCCTAACTTAGCCAATTTATACTTAGCCGTTTACTCTTTACACTTCTGACCTACATTTTATTTTGTTTCAGCTCCTCCACTTGGGGGTTGGTGTATCTGCCGCCGCTTGGAGAGGGTCTGCATTGCCTCACCTTGGATCACTGTGGTTATGGTTTTACCAATGGTATAATTGATAATATATTAATATCATACGTTAGATTTATGGTAACACTAAATATTTAATGAATCACATAATTAAAAAGCATTTTAGATGACTTTAAATTTAATGCCAAAAAAAAATCACTTGAACATATTTTTACAATAAAAATTAATTTAGGATTGTATTTTGCTGTTCTATTTACTTACATGGATATGAAATATACAGTAAGGCGAAATCGTGCCAAATTTTTAATACTAGTTTTTGGACGGAAATACGCGTTTATTCCTTGAGTCCAAATAACCAAGTATCACAAAATGGTCTGTGTGTGAACAGCCTACCTTAAAAACGAAAAATCGCACGAAAAAGGAATTACATATTAATGGTATGGTATAGCTGCATTTTCCCCAAAAATTGACCTATCAGAAGTACCACTTTGGAGATTTGATTTTGTGCTTTGTTAGGGATTTTCTCAAAAACACCTCTAACCATTGATTAAATTCACTAAATCAAAGAATAATTAAGTGATCTTCAATTTCAGATGGGTCTTATCCTCAAGGGAATTGCCTAACAAGGCTTAAAGGACGAATTAAAACAATTATGAACTAAATGTCATTCCAAAAAAGTATATAGTTTGAGCCTTGAATATAATTAATTTCAATACATAACATCAACTTTTTTTAAGACAGAATTTTTTTGACAGAAGCTAATTTAGACGCAGCTGTAATAAATGTATATATATATATAAGGAAAACACTCAAACAACAAAGAGACATAGATCAAGACTTATAATAAAAAAAATTCAATAACTTGCTACTGATATTACCTAAAATTAACATATGAGTAAGAATATAATATGATATTTACTATAGTAATATTCACTAAAATATTTCATGTTGTATGTTTCGTTTACATAAATATTAAAGATTGAAGTTGAAGAAATAAACAAAGTGTTTTAATGAAGTTATATATATTTTTTTTCCTAAATGATACTCAATTAGGAAAAAAAATAAGGTATATCTCCAACAACTACTTCTGACTGTCCCGTAATGTTCACATTTTCATATAAATCTTCTATTCCTACTAATAAATAACATTAAAAAGTTATGAAATTGTTAATACCCGTATAAATCGCTCTGATACTGCTTTTCATCATAGTCTGAAAACATTTATGTGTGTTCTATAAATTTGGCATAATTACTGCTAGAATTTTTGTAATTACTCATTATCTAAATAAAGAAGAAGAAAAAATGTATTTCCTAAATTAAAAATCTTAAAACAAGAAAAAAAATCCCTATGAAGGTATGTCCGCCAATGCTTTCTTTATTAATGAAATAAAGTTAATAGTGAAATTAACATTAATAGTGAATGTTGCTTAATATCATTAAATTTGAAAATAATAAACAGTTTCATAACACGATGTTTGGAACGTGAGGTGAGAATTATTTTAATTTACATTAATTGTACATATGTGGAACGCCTATATAGGTCAAATTTAAGTTTACCTAGAGAAACAAAAAATAAAATTTAATGTATTTTTTTTTAACTCTATTGAATTTGATTGATTTTTGTTTATGTATATCGATAGTAATTAGATTAATTTTATTGTGTGGCATCTAAAAGTAAAAAAGAGGTTCTCAGTTTTTACTGGATATTCTTCTCCACTTACAATCATTTCATACTCCTTAAATGATTTTAAAACTCTAGACGTTTATTATACTTTTTAATAATATTAATATTTTTAATTAAATTATATATACAATCATAAAATTTCTATATTTCGGAAGCATGTATAACGTATCAAACATATACATAACACGGCAATAATATTTAATATATTTAAATAATTTAAATTTATTAATGCGTAATTTATTAAAAATAATTATAAATTACTTAATTTTAGCCGCCGATTTACATTTTAATTCTATCATTTTCGTTTTTTTTTACACATAACTTTACTGCAACCCCGCGTCGAATCTGAGGACTTAGTTATTTGATTCAATCTACTGTATTTCTTCGTAGAAATTAGAAAACCTAAATGATAAACCATCTTCTATGGCAAAGTCTGTAAATGATGTGTTAGGAGTGTTGTTTCTATTTGCTATGAACAATAGCGGTAAAAGGTTGCATCCTTAATTTATTATTATTATATATTATTTTTATTATTTTTATTATTATTATAATTATTATATATTCCATCTTTCAGCAAAGAATGAACTATTCGCCACTCCCAAAACCAGCGAACTTACGTTCACAGTAAAGTTGATGAAAACAGTTTTCTACATAATTTGGTAAGTGATAATTTACTCAAATTTAAAATGTATTCCTCATTAGATTAAATTTAAAATCCCTTATGTTCTTGAGTACCTGAGTCTTTATTATACGACAAAACGACCAACCAAAATGATCCTGACATATCCAACGTTTAATAAATAATATACCGTTTCTCGCTGACCGTAAACCATTGCTTCAATTTATGAAAATTCGTCTGCTCTACTATCTAAATATTTCGAAAAAATAGATATATACGTTTTAATGTTTTATGCGAGGGGTGGGGTCGCATCCATCTTTGAATCAGCTCATATTCAGGCATAAAGAAATACACCCTGTCATAGAGCATTCCTTGTGCGACAGGACGAAAGAGATGTCTGGAAGATAACAAACATTACTCTGGAAGACATACATGATGCACACGTGTGGACATAAATAAGAAGTAGATAGGCTGGAGTATAGTTATTTCTGACTGGGGGGGGTCTCAAGAATAAGCCGGGGGTGGCAGGAGGGGTTGGTTATTGGCTATCCCTGGTCGATATTCTTCAATCCCTCCCCCACTGTCTTCCATATTTCACATGTGTACCATCGCCACTCCTTTCATATTCATAATGCACAAAGAGGTCGAGGATATAATATAAAAGCGGAAAGGAAACGTCGAATCATTCCGAATATTGGAAACACTGGGGATGTTTGTTGGAAAATGGTGTTATTGACTAGTCTTTGTCAAGGAAATCGATAGAGCTGTCCAAACAAACTCATCGGAATTGGTTTGAGGTAAAAGGCTAAATCGTATTGCTCATCTCAACGAATTACCATAGCATTTTCTTCCTTCCATCTCTAGCGGCCATATTCCTCTCACAATATTTTTTCCTTTTTGTCTTTATAGCTATGTCATAATAGTTCTATCTCTTTAAAAATTTAAACAAACAATTTTTTTATAAATAATCTTATGACTTGTTTTATTATTTAATTAAAATAAATTGTATCATATTAAATCTAAATATTATTTATTAATACTTCAAATGTCCTACGTTTCGTCCCTCAAGGATAATCTTACCTATAAATTTACAGCCTCACACCCAACCATTAAAAATGTTTGCAGAATATTCTGCCCAGATCTAATCAAATTAGTCAAATTAATTAATGTATGTCACTATTTCATTTAAATATATATACTTTCAATTGCAATTAATCTAAACACTAATATCACTCTCTTATCAGCAATATTAATTTACCTTTAATAATATGTAATACAGGCTGTAAATGTATAGTCAAGATTGTATTCTATGAAGACCAGGTTGGACATTTAAAGTATTAATAAATAATGTTGAGACTTTGTGAAATACAATTTATTTCCACTCCCATATATTAAATTTTATTAATTCAGGAAAATCTTATTTCGAAAAAGAATAGATATAACATCGCTATTTTGTATTCGATCATGACCTTCTCAATCTATAGAGGACTAGAACAATAAAAAGATAAATAATAAAAACCTACCAGTACTCATAAAAATTTAAAAAGTTGGAATCAGCTCTTTGTAAAATTAAATTTTAATAAATATTTTATCCTCACTGCTCCCAGCCTTTTGTATTCAGTGTTCGATTTGTTGTTTAGCTCTAATTATATCTTAATTCGAACAAAAGTTACAAAAAAAAATTCATCAAAATATTACGTTTTGTTGGTAAATTAAATTTATGATAAACATATAAAAACATCAAATCGACCTTTGAGTGATTTGTTTTACATATGTAGTATTTGATTTAGTAAAAATGTATCGACAGAGACCAGATTTTCAATTATAATTACATTTAAAAAATTTCTGCATCGAGGTTAATTTTTTCTCATATTATTTGCTGATACTTTATTATCAATTGATTAATTAATTTATTTATTAGGGGCGCTTATTTCAACCCGCCCTCCAATAATTCGAATATATAAAAAGTTCGAAAATTCGAGAACTTATTTAAAAAGCGAAAATTGTGGTAAAATATTTTATCTAAGAGTTATTAAAATTTAAAACCTTAAAATACAAAAATTTAATACTACATTTCGAATTTTTTCTCAATTAAAATCATAAAGTGATTATCCTGTAATCATTTTTAGAAGATAAGTATATATTATCTAAATAATTATGAAACAAAAATGTGCAATAATTTAATATATTTGAAAAATTCGGAAGTTTTTGTGACTTTTGATTTCGACAACATTGTAATGATATTCGAGTTAAATTCTTAAGTGTTTCTCTGATTTATATGGTATACCATGTATAATTAAGTTATATACCAATCTTAATTATATATTTATATGTGTATATAATCAATCAGTATATTTAAAATCGATATTAGTTTGAGAACAATTTGTATTTTACTCAAGCCACAAAAAACGCATGACCTGTCAACGAAGTTTACGGACTTACGAGTTAAATCAACGACATGAAAGAGGAAAAAGAACAAATTAAGTAATATTTTAAACAGAGATCTGCTGAAGTCCGCTTTTAACAGACTTCGGAGTTTTACAATCCATGTACTTGTAATTTTGGTATCTGGTTAGAGCTATTTTTTTTTGTTTGGAAAAGTCTGGAGAAAACCAAGTAACTCACCTCCCCCCCACAAAAAAATAGCAATAAGAGTTTATGATATATTTTACGATGTAATACTTTATAATTGAATTATAATTATGAGTTGTAAAACAAATAACCATAACTATAGTTTAATAGGAAAACGTCTTTTCCATAATCTTGAAAATTCTGAAATTTATAAGGATGGTTGAACATGATTGGTTCCAATATAACTAATAATTCTAAATTACATTATTTATGAAAGGGGTGTTAATGTTTTTCAAAATAGGAGAAAAACAAGCTTAAATGCTCAAATGTTAATTGGATTGTAACCGTAAAGTGTAAAGCAGGCAAATTCAAAATAAAGTTTATTCTACGGAACATTTAGATGAAAGTGATAAAAAGATTTTGTTAACAAAAAAAAAATCTCTGGTCTCAAAATGTAGTTTAGTTAAATTATAAATGAACGGCCAATTACTTAATCAAACTATAATTATATATAATATTATACTTAATTAAACTATAATTGAGTTGTACAATAACTTAATTATTAATACCTAATTATAGGAAAACTATTTGTATTTCCGATTACTTTGGAAATTCTGAAATTTCTAAGAATGGTAGACTTTCTGTTTCCAATATAATTAATTATTTCGAAACACAGTATTTTTAAGAAGTATTAATGCTTTTTATTCTAGTCGGAAAACATCTATAATATTTCTAAAACTTTATAAAATATATATTTATTAAAAAATACATATAATAATTTTTCCTAAACATTTTTTTTTTTACTTGGAACATTTTGAATAAAATAAATTAAGATATTGAGTAAAAACATATTTAATTTAAATCACAGAATATAGGAAAAAATTACTATTTTAAAGTAGGGAAATATTAATGAATAATTGTTGAAAATTTAAAGTATTTTAAAATATATTTTCATTACGAGGTACAAATTTTAAACCAAATTAGTTACAAACTTCTTGAAGGGTGAATATTGACTGATGTAACTAGAGTGGATAGCTATGTGTAGAGCTTACAAAACCAGGTGGTTGCTTTCCCATTCTCGGAGAGGCACCCTCGACCAAGTATATGGAAATTCCATTTCAATACAATATCCCCAGAGGCGTGGGGGCCTCCGGTCGATATGTCGTAGAATTTGTCTTGATCCTTCACGCGTGTACCAGCCGTCTATATATAGGAATCGATACTCGAGTGGTCGGCCATTTTGGTAGCTCCCACCCCTCCGTTTCAGATAAGTCCAGGGGCTAAGTCTTTTTGTCAAGTGCCCATCAGAGGACTTTGACTGTCCGACGATCCTCTCTTCAATAGAGATCTCTTATCTAGCTTAGAGTTGTAGGGGCTATCTCATCGTCCCATCTTAACGCGTCACGTAATTCAGTCAAACAAGTATTAAAAGCCGTTTATGTATCTTTCCAAACGATATCTTAATAAACCGAGCCTATTATTATATTTATTATTACACCTTTTATTAACAAAAAATATTTTATTTCCATTAATGCACTCTAGAACTCCCATTTTTTTTGTCTTATGTGAAATAGGATTCATATATATAAGAAAATAATGTAAACCGGGCTTACTATGGAGTTTTATTTTAGTACAAAAGTTGATTCTGAATTTAAAATTGCCTGAGGTGTAAAAAAATTGTTATATCAAGACTAAACAAAAATGATCTGAAAGAATTTAACCCAAACTTAATTTTTTTTCCCCAAGTCTCCCGGTAGTCCAATGTAACCCCGGTTTACGGTATGGGAAATAATTTGATAATTAAGCGGTGTAGAGAAATTTAAAAAATAAAAGAAATAATTGGCTCTATACAAACAATATTGCCTCATGTTGGTCTTCCTACACCATCATTCAATCAGCTAATGAGTTATCACGAAATAAATTATTAATAATTAATTGCTCATCTATCAGATCAAAGAAGATTAAATTAGTTAAATCTGGGAGCTACAGTTTTCCCCTTAGATAGAACCATCGATTTTATGGCTTATCCATTTTTTTAAATGATTTTATTACCCATTTGTAGTTTTTCACCACTGCATATATTGTTATGTTAATTTTATGATCAGAATTTCATTGATGAAATATGTATTCTTCAGCCTTTATCCACTAATAGTAATGTTAATTCAATATTTTTAGGACACGATAAGGGATAAAAGTATATTTGAAACTCAAATAATTGAGTAACGTTGACGTTCCGTGGTTATGTCTCAGTTTTTAAAATATACCTTTTAAAAATTAATAATTACTATACTTTACGTGGTATTATAATTTTTAAAAAAATACATAGATAATTTTCAAATTTATATTTTTATATATATATATATATCGGTAGATTATTTAATGATTTATTTAAAATCGGTATTTGTAATAACATTTTTACTTATCTTTTAAAAAAAGTTTTATATTACATTTATTTTAAACTAGGCTAACAGCGAAGTTATTGAATTACTTTGAGAATGAAATTCAACAAAAATTAATGAATCGATATAGTATAGTCTATACCTAGCATACCTCAAAAACTATTTGAGGTATTTATTTTTTTTTTTTTTATCGGACCCGGACCATCTTTCTTTTATATATTATACACGGTCAATCAACGTTCTTCTAATAAGGAACATAGAATATATTTATA
>NW_027111264.1:0-1812 GCF_000696795.3 Halyomorpha halys | reverse complement strand
TGAATCTGATCAAGAGTCAAGTCAACAATTAATGCAAATTTTCATCACCTTACTTTCAATCCGACATGGTTAGTAATCACATACAAAATATTAATGTTTTATAAGCTCTCTTGATTGATAGTCCAAATATGTATGGATCATCTTCAGACGAAACCCGGGAGCTTTAGATACCGGAGTAATTTTTGTTTTCAAGAAGAATGTTTTTGTCATTCTATTGTACAAGATACGAGGACTGTTCATCTATTGTTTATTGTCCATAGGTTATAGTAAATGGTTTTTCCTCACTGTTTTTATATATGTTATTGTATTGTGGTATATACGTTAACGAAGATTGTTCGTAAACTGGTGGGGGGGCCACTGGTTACGGCCTCAGTGAGATGTCAGCTGACAAATGCTATATCAGGTGCTCGAATAGATCAGCTGATCGAAGATGTTAGTACAACAGCCCGAGAGGGGAAAAGCACTTATCTCACCCCAATTTTTTATTACTTTAATGAAAACTATGTATTATTATTAGTCAGAAATGATGAGTCTGCCAAGTATAGGTAGGGGGAATACAAATTGGCGGCTGTTTCAAAGCGATAAAAAAAACAAACTAATTTTTCATTTGGAGCTCTATATCTTAAAAAGTAGGAACAACACAAGAAAACCTAAGAGAACGTCATTTAAAGAAGAGTAAATTTGCTAAAATATGAGCCCTAATAGAGTTATTTGATGAGTGGCTTTTTTCATTGAGTGGCGGTCCCAGAAAATGAAGAACTTTGACCCCCAACCATGGTTAGGCAGTATAGGACTCCAATAGGAGTCATGGCCGGAAAAAAAAAAAAAAAGTTTGTAATGAATCTTTCTTTATATAAATTACATTTATAAATAAATCAACTGAGCAGCACAGTGCTCATTGTTCGTGTCCTAGTTGGAGGACAATAGGGCATTGAATCGGGACAAACAAGAACCAATAGAAATAAAACTTTATTAGATCAAAAATATGAAATACATATTTCAATATGCTATACGAGTGATATTTTAAAGGACTATTCCAAATAGTTATGAAACAGAATACAAAGTTTTATAAGCTCTCTTGATTGATAGTCCAAATATGTATGGATCATCTTCAGACGAATGCTCTGTCATATGATTATGTACAGTAACTGCTAAAAAATAGTTTATATATATCTCCATCATGTCGCCTCTATACAAAAAGGAATGCCACTATAGTTGGCAAGAGACGCAAACTAGAAACCAGTAGCCTAAGACAGGTAGTGTGAAGAAGGCTGGTTCGGGTAGCTAATCATATACAAGGTCTATAGAGCTATCTGAAAAATATTTGTTAACTATTTTTTTTTTTTTTGTATATACGAGAAATTAAGAGTGAGAATATATAAGTATTATTTCAGTATGTGTGTGAGTCGGTTCTCTACCCCTTTATTCTATGTTTCAAAGTTTTTATTCCTATATTCCTTCAGTTATATAAATAAACAGATTCTTACAAACTGTAATAAACCTAATGAGACTGTAAGAGTTGTTAAAAATAATTTAACACCCTGAAATTTGATTATATTATATCTCAGGTTTGGAAAATTATATTGACACGATTCTTCCACTAAAACATTTGTTTTCTGGAAAAGATTACAGGAAAAATCCAAGCATAATTGTTCTTTTAAAAATTCAATTTCGAAAAAGATTTAAATTACAAACTAAATTAACCTTATAGATTTTTTTACACCAAAAAGACTAGCAGATTTTGATTCAGCACGTCAAAAAACCTACATGTTTAACAAATGTAAAAATAAGTGTTTTTTTCAGTTCTATGGT
>NW_027111263.1:0-3178 GCF_000696795.3 Halyomorpha halys | reverse complement strand
CTATACGTCGGGAATGGAGTGGTTTGGGAGAAGATAAAACGCCTCTGGAGATTAGAGAAAATCGGAATGGATCGAAACTTCGTTCGTTGCCTAATGATGGTGGAAACCGTTCAGGACGGAGATCACCTTACACCACATTACAGAGGGAGGTCACCTTGGCATACCAACAGGGGATGACCAATCACCGAGGCTTGACTGAGACCTACCAAGCCCTGCGACGGAAATATTTTTGGTGGAATATGCGGAAAACGATTCAGGAGATAATCGGGAACTGTGAGGTGTGTCTCAGCACCAAATACGACCGACACCCACCCAAGGCGACACAAGAGGAGACACCGACTGTGAACACACCGTTAGTAGAATTACAAATCGACACTTTCACCTGAAGGGGCTACAAGTGGGTTACAGTGATTGACCTTTTTAGCAAAGTGGCCATGACACATCAGATTCGAGAAAGATCGGTCGAGGCGGTATTGGGAGCGTTGTATTTATGGTTCCAGTTCTATGGAGTACCGGAAAGGATATCGTCTGATGCGGGACGGGAGTTCGATAACGTCAACGTCAGAGAAGAAATGAAGGCTTTGGAGGTAAGGGAGCATCTAAACACCCCAGGACACCCTAAGAGCAGGGAGGTATAGAGAGGCTCCACGGTACGTTAAGCGATCACTTGCGAGTGTACCAGCTAGATAAGGGCCTGGAACCAGACGAGGCTATGATAAGAGCTATAGCATCCTATAACCACTCCGTGCATACGATAACGGGATTCACTCCATTCGAAATTCTGTTCGGACTTAGAGGGTGCAAAGCCGATTAAAGAAATATGGTGACCGACGGAGAGGAGATCGTTGGTAACGGGATGGCACTGAGAAAAACGTGGGACAAGGTGAGGGAGAGAATCGAAAAGGAGAATGCCAAATGCGTGGCGCGAAATATCGAGGGTGTACGTGACATTGTGGACAAAATTATAATAGGGACAGTGGTTTACCGTAGAGTGTGCTCTAATAGGGGTAAGGAGCCGAAAAGGTATGAGGGGCCATTCAGGGTGTTAACGCCATAATATAATTACCTTGTAAATAATTGTAAATAGTATTTGAGTTTTATTAGTGTTTAATTTAGTTACATATATTTTTATTTGTATTGTTTTGTTTAGATTTAGTTATTTGAAAAGAAAAAAAAATGTAATTATATTTGTGTGTTATAGAGAGTAATAGAGACAGTTGCTAGGGGTGATAACTGTTGCTAAGAAGCGTAACCTAGCAACGGACCGACCATCTTAGTTTTTTTAGAGCAGTTCCGACTAATTACTGACCCTGGTAGCGTCATTAGCAGCCCTGTCTGCGTTTGGTTGATATTATTTTATTTGACATTTGTTGAGTGTACTCGTCGTCATAACAGTTCGGAACCAGACCACTTCTGTGTTTCGATTTTAATATGAGTGCCAATTAATTAAGTACTGCGTTCATTTTGTTGGCTCGCCTAATACAATACGACTGTTGGATATTTAGACCATCGATGAGCCAGACCGGCATCACTCTTCCTCTGACCTATCAGAGTGGAGCAACCTTTCGTCGTGCAGTATTCATTTTATATATTTATTTTTCCTTTTTTTTTTTTTGTAACTTAGTTTTATTGTCATTTTCATAATTTATCGAATTATTTTATTTTTATCGGAAAGGCCTTTTTATTTTTACTTGTATATTTTGTTCATGTTAGTTTTTAGTTTTTAAAATGTTTAAATTGAACCAAATAAATGTTTAATCCGAGCTAGTTTGTTTTTTGTTAATTTTAAAGCCTTCCAACAAAAAGACATAGTCAATTTCAGGTGGCTTTAACACAGGTTGATTACACTCCCTCACGTTATAATTCAGCAGTGTTCGGTCACCTCTCTGCCGACACCCCCCTCACATGTCTCGCGTCTTCCTACGCTCCCGTTTTTCGCCTCCATCCGCCTCTGTTCTCTTGTTTCCATCCCTAGTCCTTAGCTTCTTCTTCGGTCTCCGACGTTCTCGAGGCTTCCGTGGATTCCCCAGATGATCTACTCAACCTCCACTTGCTTCTTCGTATTTGTTGGACGTTGATTTTCATTGGTTCGCCCCGGTCCACATCCCTTCTTCGGTACATATATGAGCACTGTTTGGCTATGTGCCCCTTATTTCCGCATTCGAAACATCTGGTGCGCAGGCACTGCGCCACTAGGTGTCCAATCCTTCCACATCCGTGACACTTGCGGTCCTCTTGGTGACTGATCCCTCTGTGTTTTGCCTGGATCTGTTTGTTTCCCGGATTTCTTCCCCTGTTTCTTCCGCTCACTCGGTATTCTCTCTTTTAGCAAGAGTTATAAGTATTCCTAGGCCGATTGTAATCGGTCCGAGTCCATCCCGGCTCTTCCACTTTTTCCACCATTCGGACCTCCTGTTCCCTGGCGCTTGTGTCTATTAATTCCTGAGCACACTCAACGAAGGGGCGTTCTCTCGGCATTCCTTTCTTCTTCCTCAGCTCTTTCGCCAACTGAATCTTTAGTACATTGGATAGAAATTATATCCTACCCTGTACCTGGATTGTCTCCATCATCTCGCTGAATTTATCGGCGATTCTATTGTATCGTGCCAGGAGTTCCGCAGCATACTCCCCATTAGACTGTTTCGGTTTCTTCGTCTCCATAAACATCATAAATATGTTCTCTTCTGGGGTCCACCGTCCTCCTCCAAATGCCTTCTTCAATCTCGCCTTGATCACGCTCTAGGGTGTCTCCTCATCCGCTTGAATTTCATTGAAGATACTTTTCACCCTGCAAACGACTGCTGCCCTTAGCTCCTCAGCATCCTCACTGTCGAGGTTTTCGGCTGTCTTCGCATCTATTCGACCAATCAGTCGGTCACCACCTTTTAGGAAATGGCTTAACTCCCCCTTCTCCCCGGTGAAACTGCCTTTCTTAAGTCCTGGGGGGTCGCAGTGCGGACTTTGATCCATTCCAGCGTCGTGGCATGAGCTCCCGCCAAAGAGACTTCTGGTAATGGCTTTTTCTCCTGGTTGACTGCAGCTACAGGTTGGTCGTCAGCTGCTAGAGGTTGGCTGGCTGCAGCTGGAAGTGGGTTGGTGAAGTTCTTACCCTCGATGTATAGAACTGCTGCTCTCACTATTCCGTTACCTACTATAAATCAGAGAGAAAAGAAGACAA
>NW_027111262.1:0-1171 GCF_000696795.3 Halyomorpha halys | reverse complement strand
TACCTGTCAACAAAGGCCACTTCGCAGGTGGTTAATGGAGAGGTGAAAAGGTCCTTGCTGAACAAATCTATTAAAAACAGGTATTGCCTGCTGGCTTTGTAGGTAGGCAGGTCAATTATAAACAATGCTTGCACCAAACACTTTTGTAAATGTAGCACCCCTTGTAATGTATTTTTCTTGGGCGTGGCTGATGATAGCCAATGAGGAAATAAGATTCCCAAAAGGCGACGTCCCTTTTTGAAATAAGTGGGGGCAGAAGTAAAAAGAACAGATTGAAGACGAAGTAAGAGAAGCAGTTGAGGTACAGAAGTAAGAAGACCGAAGAAAGGGCAAGATACATTTTGAAGAGACGAAGTCGTAGGAGAAGAGACCTGGACGCCATCCCTTAAAAACAGAACGATACCTACGCTACTACATCCCGCGGCATGAATCATTGAAATCAGCAGCTATAAGTATATATTAGGCAATAAGTAATAATGGAATAATCATATTTACTGGCAACCATTTACCTGGATCATTTCAATCATTTTAATAGCTTGTATATAATATAATAATAATCATTTATCAATAAATTGTAGGGAGCGCGGTGGCCAAGGGGTAAAGTGATTACTAACTCTAAGGGCCTGAGCCGTGAGTTCTTGGAGCCCTCCTGGGCTCCACCCAGCCTCTTAAATTGGGTACCCTTAAGTGGGTAAAAATCTGGCGGTCAAGCGTGATTCTGACCAAATCATCTCCTTGCACAACCGTTGGTCTAGTAACAGTAGTTCTTTACAAAGTACTGAACCCCTGACCCCAATAAATTGTAAATAAATACTTATTTCCTTTATGTAGTTTATTTACTATTACATTGCACAACATCTCTCCTTATTATATTATATAATTAATAGTAACGACATTTTATAAATATAAAGGTACTCAATCGGTAACTGGTAAACACACAACAAGCCTTTGGAAAAGAATCCAATTATAATAATAGTTTTCCAGGACTCAATATAAATTAATTAATTAACTTATTTTGGATAATTGCCATCAGCGATTATCCTAGCATCCCGAACAGATACATAGCATACGCATTGAAGGGTCAGGATTTCAGTACTTTGTTATGAAATACTGTTGCTTGAACAACAGTTGTGGAATGAGGTAATTTGATCCAGATCAAGCCCAACCGTCA
>NW_027111261.1:3900-4938 GCF_000696795.3 Halyomorpha halys | reverse complement strand
TGGAATGAAAATATAAATTAGTTGATAACTAACTATGGACTAGACAGTAGTAGATTGATTACATTATTATTTATATACTTATAAATTTTAGCAACAAATAAATGATACAGTGGAAAGAATCAATTAAAGAAATTAGGAAAGAACAGGGGATAAGAAGAAATAAATGGAGAAAGGGGAATGAAGAAATGCTAGAAAGATTATAGAAGGAGAATCCAGGCTAGATAGTTATAAATTGCAGGAAAAGCCGCTAGAGTGCAGGTCGGTAAAAGACGTTATATAAACAGAAATCTAAAGGTCAAAAGATCGTAGAGATAAATTAGTCAATGTGAGAGTACAAAAAGGAAAAGAAGAAAAAGACCAACATAAAAAGGTGTAAATTGTAAAATAATGAGAGCCCAAAAAGTAATAAAATGTGTCAATATATAATGGGCATGTAAAAACGGATATATTAATAAGAGGGAGTATCTAAAAATGTTATAGAAAATAAGAAGAAATATGGAGAATAGAAAATGAATTCATTTACTATTCTACATATTTCTTCGTATATATATATTTCTTGGTATATCATAGTAAATGAATTCATTTTCTATTCTCCATATTTCTTCTTATTTCATCACTCATTGTTTTTACATACTCCTCATTAATATATCCGTTTTTACACGCCCTTTATATATTGATACATTTTATTACTTTTTTGGGCTTTCTTTATTTTACAATTTACACCTTTTTATGTTAGTTTTTTTTTTTTTCTCTCATATTGACTATTTTATCTCTACGATCTTTTGACCTTTAGATTTCTGTTTACATGACGTCTTTTGCCGACCTGCACTCTAGCGGCTTTTCCTGCAATTTATAACTATGTAGCCTGAATTCTCCTATAATCTTTCTCTCATTTCTTACTTTCTTCATTCCTCTTTCTCCATTTATTTCTTCTTATCCCCTGTTCTTTCCTAATTTCTTTAAAGATTTTAATTTCTTTCCACTGTATCATTTATTTGTTGCTCACATTTATATGTATATAAATAATAATGTAATCAA
>NW_027111261.1:3199-3850 GCF_000696795.3 Halyomorpha halys | reverse complement strand
ATAAAACATTTTTAAAAAATATAAGAAAAAGAAAATATAATGTGAAAATAAATAAAAGTATAAATTAATTAAATGAAAATAAAGTCAGTGGAGTGAGAACAAATTGTCAAGAAACCTTTTTTAATTTGTGCCAACAGTCTGGCCTAAATTGTATTTCTAAACTAGGGTTATTTAAAAAACAAGACAACTGTTATGTATTGAATAACAAAAGAGAAATTCATTGTACAATAAGCATATTACAAATGGTATTATAATAAATAAAACTTGTGTCTATAAACAAAGAGAATAAATATGATAGAAATATTTATACGTGAAGTTATATAGACAAAAATAATAAGAACTATAAATCAGAAAAATAATGAAATTTCGTGCTATTCATAAGGGAATATCATCTATAGGAAAAATGAATAAAAATAGAAACATCCTTTTTCTTATCACTATACCCATGTCATACTATGTATCCTTATCATTATCCTTCCACTGGTTTTTCCTTATTTATTTTTCAATATATATGATATCCAGTTATATGAGGAGATGATGGGGGGTGCGGTCAGCAAAAGAACAACATAAATAAACAAAAAAATATTTATTTATGCCGACGTTTCGACCTGATTTTCAGGTCTTCATCAGGGCTATAAAAACAAAAAGACA
>NW_027111261.1:0-1964 GCF_000696795.3 Halyomorpha halys | reverse complement strand
ATATTTTATATGTATAGTTTTATCTATTATATTTGTATTTATATAATTTTTTTTCTCTCTCTAAATGATGGTTGTCTTTTTGTTTTTATAGCCATGATGAAGACCTGAAAATCAAGTCGAAACGTCGGCATAAATAATTTTTTTTTGTTTATTTATGTTGTTCCATTGCTGACCACACCCCCGACCATCTTCTCCAATCATTAATCTTCGGTCAACTATATACACCTCATTAAAAACTTAATTATTAGTGCCTATGTTTCAGACCTTCATTCAGGGCTAAGATGACAAACAAAATAATTATATGGAATTACAAGAAACATAAGCATATCTGGTTATTTTTTTATTATTTTTTCTGTTCTACTGCTTATTTTTTGGTTTATATAACTTTATGTATTTGTTCTTAATCTTGTTATCTTCACATATTACATTTTTTCATATTGATGCCTTACTTCATAATGGTGCTAAGTATATTTCTACTAACTTAAGGAAATTACAATTAAAGGTTCTATCTTTTAGAAAAATTGCAACTTTTCAATTATTTTTCTACAAGAGGGAACCTTTAATTGTATTTTTCTTAAAGTTAGTGAAAATGTACTTGGCACTATAGTGTAGTAAGCCATGAATAAATTTCACTATATCATATATATCATTATTTTTCTTATAGTCTCATGGTAATTATTCTCTTTTTTTGAACATATACAAGTTTGATATTCTATAATAATTATCATACCATTTGCTATCCTCTTATATGGCTGTTTATTTTTTGATATTTTTTTTTTTTTTACTTGGTATTCTATTCATGTTTTTTTTTTCGGCCAAGACTCCTATTGGAGTGTTATACTGCCTAACCATGGTTGGGAGTCAAAGTTTTTCATTTTGTGGGACCACCATTTAATGAAAAAAGTCAATGCCCCAGTTTGAACTGGCACCGCCAATAGATATCAAGTTGCTAAGACTGTCTTATGAATAGGGCCACCCGTAGATCAGTGGGGCGGCCCTATTCATAATGTTTTCTGTATTGTATTTTATTCTTTTAACTTGTTCTTTACATAGCCATTGTAAAGGGCTACAATTTAGGACAAAATATTGGCATAAAGAAAAATGTTCTTTGTATAATTTGTCATGTCTTCACTGCTACAAATTTAGCTTATGTGCACATTTACTTATAATCCTTCATAAGGGTATAAAAATATATACATGGGGAAAAAAAAAATTATTCTATCTGGTTGTATTTTATGATATGACTATATCCAAACACTATTAACACATCACACATGAATGATACTCCAGGTTAAATGATTAATCAAGATGTTGTTTGCGGTTTTTTGACTATTCTTCTAACCAAGATCTTAAATCTCCTCTTCAATAAAACTCAGAATACAAATGGAAATTCCTGAAAAACTTTCTGTAACGTATTTCTAATTTCAAATACTGGCTTATAAAATACAAATTCGAAGCTTTGAAAAGTAATTGGTCATTTATTACAAATTTCAGAAAAATAAACAATTTTTCATTACATTATCATTCTAGATTTATTCATTCATACTTAATCTTCACTTTCTGTAGGCAGCTTATCCTAATTTCTGATAGTATGCAACCTATTGAGATAAAACTCAGTGTGTTTTCTATTATGTTTTGATTACACAGTTATTTTGAATTTGGGACATTTATTTGTTTTCTTAATTGTTGGTTATTATTAAGAGTTCATAGCTTTTTACAGTAAAAACCTACTGACTATACAATATAATATGCAAAAAAAACTAACTATATTATGTTAAAAACAAAAAAGGTATAATATGCAATAAAAATTTACAAAATTCACCAAATATGCAATAGAGCAGCTAAGATATTCAAATATGCTTCTAAAAAAACTTCTCAGAAACAAATAGAAGAGTTGTTGTGTTCTTTAGATTTTGTTAAATTTTATAGTTTTTATTTACAAATTATTTTCTGTACTCGAATTT
>NW_027111260.1:0-1023 GCF_000696795.3 Halyomorpha halys | reverse complement strand
CCCCCCCGACAAACTTCTCCAATCATTAATCTACGGTCAACTATCTACACCTCATTTTAAATATATCTTTGACCACTTTTTGAGAATTTGGAGATTATGTCGTATTATAGCACCAAATAGGAGCTACCGGTTGTTATTAAGGTCTGTATGCTTCAGATAGACTTACTACTATATTGTTTTATAAAAATAACAATTACAAAAATATCAATAATTAGATTTTATATGTTTTGAACTTTGTTTTTACTCTCCTGAAAAATTCATATTTTCAAATTAAGCCCTTTTGACCAAGTATCAAAGATACAATCTTATAACTTATTCAGGACTGGTTTTATTGTTTAAATAAAATAAATTATATCCAATTAAGTCTCAACATTCTTTATTAATACGTTTCAGCCAACCTGGCCATCTTTAAGGACAATCTTAACAATAAATTAACACCTCACATCCAACCATTAATAAATTTTTGAAGGCGATTCTGACCAGGTCTAATAAAGTTAGTCAAATTAACCTATGTATGACACTATATCACTTAAATATAATTACTTTTAATTGCAATTAATGTAAATACTGATATCACTCACTCACTTATCAATAAATAATATAATGTGAAAAGATAGTTGATCATCGATAATATATATGAGTAGATGAATATATATATATTTTTTAAATCATTTGTTGTCACCCTTTTATACGTTTTCTTTTAAATATTTAAAAATCTTATTTTTACCCTTCTATATAACTTGTAATGTATTCTTCGTCATCTCTTTTAATATATTTTTAACTCAGAATCTTGCCACCAGCGCCGCTGACCTTTACTGGCATGTCCGTCATCTTCCAAGCCAGGTATGTCTAAGTTTTGTTCTCTTTTTTCTTATCTTTTCGTTGCCCCCTTCTCCTTCTCTATTATTTTCTTATTCTTCCTTACCTATGTTATTAGTTTTGTTCACCATATATATTATTATTGTCATATTTTCTAATTACTTCTTTATGTTACTTATCTTTATATTTTGTTTCTTTCTTCTT
>NW_027111259.1:2934-3696 GCF_000696795.3 Halyomorpha halys | reverse complement strand
TATATAAATAATTGACCGTATAATATCAAATATTAAGATGGTCAGGGTTGCGGTAAAAAACAAAACAAAAATAGTTAACAACTAATTATTTTCCGACGTTTCGCCCCACTTTGTATAGCTTCGTCAGGGCTGTTCAAGATGATGGCTACACAGACTTTTAGTCTTCTAGATTTCTTCTTCTAGTCTGCTTAGCTCTAATCTTGAACAGCACTGAAGAAGTAAGGCGAAACGTCGGAAAATAGTGTTGGACGTCTCTATAGTTGTTAACTATTTTATTTTTTACCGCAACCCTGACTATCTCCTTCAAATTTAAAATATTTTTTATGAAGTATTAATATAGATATACAATTCCCTTGTTTTAATAATGTAGATTTATCACATATATGTAAGTATAACTCTCCCAATGGCTTACATTCTTTTAACGCCACTTAACGAGGTTGGTTTTATTTTCTCTTGATCTGTGTAAACCAAAGATCTATTATAATACTTAGAAACTCCGTGCACTGTAATCGTATGCCATTTCAATAAATAAATTAATATAAATACATAATCCTATGCTGAACTATCAATGTACAGTACCCGAAAAAAAAAAAGGTGGTCTTATTGTCGATGAGCCGTCTGCTACCAGCCGGATTATTTCTGGGCCTGATTTTAAATCTCTCTCTATTCGGGAGGAATTTGATGGTTTAGTGGAGCCCAAAGCTCAACTCCATATGTCCACATTGACCTTATTACAGTCATCTAGATCAGTCTTTTGTAATG
>NW_027111259.1:0-2309 GCF_000696795.3 Halyomorpha halys | reverse complement strand
ATATATGCTTGAGGGAGAGGCTATACATTCAGTGACATACACTCTCAAGGTAACTAACAATAAGAAATAAGATAATAAGATCCGATATAGCTTAAATCTCTGAGGAGTTATGTCCAGGTATGACACATAGCCTCATCGTTATTCTACTGCGAACCTGGGCCACACATAGCTGTAATCTGATTGGTCCGCTGTCGGCCGTCCCGGACAGTAGTTGAGAAGGGCCATGGCAATGTTTCATAATGTAGACGGCTTTTTATGGAGACTCAATGATAAAGTTATGATGATACTCCGTTATATCTCTCTATAAAAGGGAAATAGCTTTATGAATTGTTAGGTCGTGTAACTCGTGCTCAAACAGTTCTTTACCTCGGTGATAATTTCTTTTTTATAAATTTTCCATACGTAGTTTTCAATTGGTTGTCTGTGCCATAAGTTTCTTTCTGCTTTAGTTCTTCATTAAATTCTTTAATATTTTTGTATTTACGCATTATTTAATATTTCAAAATTGAAAATACTTTAGAGAAATATTTTTTGCATTTAAATTATGTCAGAATATTTTAATGAAGATAAGACCATAGCCAATAGCATCGGGAATTGCAAACGGAATCAATGGAGGATTACATCAAAAAACGATTCATGAATTTCCACTCCCAGTTGCCGACAGTTAAACGAGCAGTGACCTACAACCTGGGAAACCCAACCTCAACCCGAAGACTGAAGCCCTGGCTGCTGCAGGACATTCTGTTATAAATTCTGTAGTTATCAATTTTATAATTGACATAATTTCTATTTTATTTATTTTCTCTTTGTCCTTTATTAACTTGTTTTTTTTCTCATTAGAGGGCAATTGTTTGTTTTGTTAAGTCTACGAATGTTGTTATTTTTGTTAATAATTTTACTTTCCTCTTTTATTAAGAAGCATTATTCTTATCTATTTATTTTATTATTATTTTTTTTTCTTTTATTAAGAACATTTTATATAGTTAGGGGTGTCATTTGTATGACTATACCCCCTCTCTCTCTCTCTCTCTTAAGAATATTATTTTTATTCATTTATATTACCATACTTTTTTGTTTACATACAACGTTTTACCTAATTAGGGGTGTCTTTTGTACAAGACTATACCTCTCCCCCTCCATAATAAATTATTTAAAAAAATACAAATTTTATATCGAACATGTAAGGCCCACCCAATGAGCACTTCATTTCTCATTGAATCACCGAGTTTAATTTAAATCATTCCAGCCCTTTTGAAAAAAATAGAAAAAATGTGAAAAATCGATTCTGTAAAGTGGCACTACAGTCGATTTTATCGAAAAAGTTGCTGTAACATCCTATGCATACACCCAACTTCAAAATGTAATTTCAGTTATTTAAGACATATAGTGTTTGAGCCAGGCTGTTCACAGAAACACAGACCATTTTGCGAGACTAGGTTTGGAAAAATGGTATTGGAAATGGAAAAACATGTATTCCCGTCGAAACATGTTTCTTGAACGCAATGCTTTCCCATACAATATTATGTATTAATATTTAATATTACACATATTAAAAAAAATTAAATCGACATCGCTACCCATGGAGAATCAGAGAGTTGTAAGGAAGTACTGTTACTTCACCAATGGTTGTGCAAGGAGGTGAGTTGGCCTAATTCACGCTCGATCAATATATTTTTACCCTATTTAGGGTACTCACGTTATGAGGCTGGATGAACCAACAGGGCAGCATCACGTCTATAATGAAACAGCAAATAATTATCTTTCACAGTCGGATTCGAACCCAGGTCCTTACCTGAGTACAATGCCTTACCAATGAGCTACTCACTCCCATATATTACATAAATACGTAAGTGAAAGTAAAAAAAATGGAATTATCCTATGGCTCACAGTAGATGCCCCTGGGTTTCTGAAAAACATCCAATTACATCGAGCACTAGGGATAGAACTAATAGATTTCTTCAAAAAACAGTTTGCGAAATTCCATTCCCAGTTTACAGCAGTTAAATGTGGAGTGGCCTACAAAGTAGCAAACCCAACCCAAGCTGATGCAAGATATCCTGCTATTAACTGCATATTTAAATAGTTTTATAGATATAATTTGTTGCTGTTTGTCTTTGTTGTTGCTGTTTTGGGCGTAAAACCCTGAGGTCATCAACGCCCACGTTTCGCACTTTATAATTCTATTTCATAATTTGAGATTTTTTAATTGCTATATAAGTTTAAATAATTACTTATTTTAGAAGTTACGTATACCTACGTAATAGAAATGACATTCCTCAAATATGTGACTGACTGTAAGTACACTGTTG
>NW_027111258.1:53274-53474 GCF_000696795.3 Halyomorpha halys | reverse complement strand
TGCTCTCAAAATATTTTCCATTAAATTCCAGCCTAACCTAAAACAAGAAAAGTTACGAAAGAGAGAGAGAAAAGAAAAAAACAATTCAGTTACCACTTTCGTATTACGCGGTCTCAACTTCCCGGGTTTCGGCACCAGTTATGATGAGTCTAAACTCAAGAGTAAAAAAAAAAGGAAAATAAGGGCACGAAATGAGACAC
>NW_027111258.1:25743-46119 GCF_000696795.3 Halyomorpha halys | reverse complement strand
GTACTGAAAGGTCCCGGGTTTCGACACCACTTAAGTATCGGCGAAAGCAAAGTGTCAAAAAAGAGAAGATGGGATAAGACCTGGCACGCTTGAACTGTCTGCATCCTCGCTATCGAGTAGATTTTCGATAGACTTGGCTTCAATTCGACTTCAATATAATATCACCCCCTTTTATGAAGTGGCACAGTTCTCCTATTTCCCCGGTAAACCGTTCAAGGTCAGAAACGGCCTTCCTCAAGTCTTGGGCAGATGCTGTGCGTACTTTTACCCACTCAAGTGTTGTAGTGTGGGCTCCCGCTAGACACTCTTCCGGTATTTGGGCAAGCTGCAGGGGTGGAGTCACCTCCATGGGAGGTGGATTCTGAACCACATTTTGATTTAAAGCTTCCAGGTATAAAAGAATAAGCTCTAAAACGCTAGATCTACACGACTGCTGTAAAATACTGGCTTTATTGAGTTCAGAACAACTCTTTATATATATTCGATCAGCTGATCCCCTCAGTCAGAGCTGTCCTCGAATCCCAATGGTTAAGACCCCGTATCGGTGTGTAAGGAATGATTATACGCTGCTATAGCCTTAGTCAAATTCTCATCCTGAATCTGATTAGATACGCTCCGGAACTCCGTAGAATTGACACCACAAACGGAGAGCTGCCAACACAGCTTCTTTTTCAGTTTACACATCTGGTCGTTTTTCACACCTGGCTGCAACCAAATCGTCGTGATATTGCTCCTCTCATACTTACTATACTCAACTTTTACTAATCCTGTGGTTCTCTTCTTCCATAAGATCTGCCACCTCTTTTCATTGATGATGTCCTCAGCTTCCTCCATATCTGTTGGTCTTCCTTCCTCAGAGCTCTCGTTAGACGAAGATTCCTCCCTATCGTTTTCCTCCGCCACATTCTGTTCCTCTTCCCCTCTCGGCCTTCATTCTCGTAGAAACTGTCTCACTCCTGATGGTTCCCCGTTGTCTTCTTCCAAGGCATTCCCAGTTATGGCTCGAGATAATCAATCAGCTACCACATTTTCTTCGCCTGGTTTATATGTGATTTTCATATTGAACTGTCCCAATAACTCCTTTCAGCGTGTAATCCTGGCAGAAGACTCCTTCAGCTTTCCTACCTATTGCAGGGTTCTGTGGTCAGTTTGTTCTTTAAACTTTTTCCCGAACAAATAGGGCCTAAAGTGGTCAGACCAGACCCAACAGCCCACACTATTCCTATGAACTCTAGCTCCGGCGTACTGTATCTGGTCTCTGTTTTTTATTGATTTACACTGACATTCCTGAATCTAGTGTGTCTTCTCTCCACTACATAGCTTTTCTAGGCCTCCTCGGCACATGATGGTGTTGGCACTGCCGGTGTCTACCAGGCATTTCACTCCTGATATCTCTATTATAGGCAGATAGCCGCTCTCCTCCCTCACATTATAATTCAGCAGTGTACGGTCGCCCCTCCGCTGACAACCCCTTCAGATGTCTCGCATCTTCTTCTCTCCAGTTCCTCGCCCCCATCCACCTTTATTTCCTTGTTTCCATCCTCCACTCCATCCCCTTGACTAACTCAGTTCCGTGGTTCTTCAGCTTCTTCTTCAGTCTCCGACGTTTCCGATGTTTCCGTCGATTCACCAGATGACCTACTCAACCTCCGGTTGCTTCTCCGTATCCGTTGGGAGTTGATCTCCATCGGTTCTCCTCGGCCCACATCTCTTATTCGGTACATTTTGGTATGTGCCCCTTATTCCCACATTCAAAACACCTTGTACGTGAAGTGGGCCACTAAGTGACATTTTCTGTCCTGGCGCCCGCTGCTTCTTGGTTTATCTGCCTCCTCTCGGTGATACCTACTCTTTTCTTCACACTATGACGGTATTCATTTATTCTCCATGGAACTGGATTAGCCCTCGGTCGATTACAAGCAACTCTCGTCCATCCGGTTTCTTCTATTCCCATACGGAACTCTTCCTCTCTTGCCCTGGCGTCAATTAGTTCCTGCGCGCACTCTACGAAGGAGCGCTCTTTCGGCATTCCCTCCTTCTTCCACAGCTCCATTGCCAACTGGATCTTTATTGCATTGGGTAGGAATTGCATCTGACACTGTACCTGGATTGTCTCCATCTTTCGCTGAGTTTATCGTAGATTCTATTGTAGCGTGCCAGGATTTTCGCGGCATACTGCCCATTAGACGGTGTTACGGTTGCCATGGTGAAATAAAAACACTGGCGATATCTGCGTAGACAAGGGGTGTTACGGTTTTCATGGTGAAATAAAAACACTGGCTAAATCTGTGTAGACAAGAGGTGTTACGGTTGTCATGAGAAAAACAAAACACGAGCGATATGTTCTGACGAGTGGATTTTGTTTTTGTGAAGGCGACAGTTTGATTTTTGAACACGTTACGATTGTTAAATGTGAAGTGGTAATAGTTTAAAGGCCCTCTGTTTTTACTGTTTGAACCGGAATATCACCATAAGAGAAATGTTGTCATATATGTTTTGTTTTTCAAAATTATGGTGTTTTCTTCAATGGACGGTCATATGTTCGGCCAGGAGTGCATCCAAGGACTACGTGGGATTTGAACTAAATTTTATTTTTTTTTTTTTTTTGTTATACTTTTATACTCTTTTGGATAATAATGTAAATATAGTTGTTAAGGTTAAGCATTTAAGTTAAGGCTAAGTCAACCTATAAGTTTTAATTGTTTTATTAATTGATAAGAATTCTTTATTTTCCTTTTTTTCATTCTCTGTATATATATTTCTTCTTATTATTATACTTTTGTACATATAGTTCTGCTGTTCTTTCTCTGCTTTCAACTTGTTAATTTACTTATGTTTTTTTTTTTTTTTTGTTGTTCACGGAATATTACTATAATTCAACAGGTGGGTAGGTAACACCCCTAGGTTTTCTGTTATCTACATGTAAGGGTATTCGCCAGTGGTCCTAATTCAACAATTGTTTATATAGTGGTATATTTTAGGTATATTGTGGGCATAATGCTTCGGGGTTTTCGTTATTTCCGAGAAAAAAATAATGTGGCGCCTAAGGAGTAATTCTTTATTGTTTTTCCTTTTGCTATTATATATTTTTTTTTATTATTATTTTCCTTTAACTCACCCCTTCTCCGCTGAGCGAGGGCAACTGTAAACGATAAACATATAACCAAGGGTAAGTCAAAATTTGCGGTTATAACTGTCTTGGTTTCTTCGTCTCCTTAATCACCATAAATGGTTGTCTGCTGCAAGAGGTTGGTTGGCTGAAGCTGGAAAAAGGTTGTTGAAATTCTGAACTTCGATGTTTAGAACTGCTGTTCTCACTATTCCGTTACCTGCCATAAATCAGAGAGGTTAAGATTATGATTAAGAAAAAAATGTTTTCTGGTAATGAAAGGTTCCGGGTTTCGGCACCACTTAAATATTGGCGAAAGCAAAATGTCAAAAAAGAGAAGAAGGAATAAGATCTGACACGCTTGAACTGCTTTAAAATAGTGGCTTTATTGGGCTCAGTAAATCTCATAATATACATTTGATCAGCTGATCCCATCACTCAGCTGACAACGGCTGGCTCAGACCGAATTTTATGTATTATTTTAATATCATAAAATCTCAACATTAAACTTTAGGAATACGAGTAGAATATTTTACCACAATTTTTAGAGATTGAAGTATGTTCTTAAATCTCTAATTTGCCAATTTTTGGAGTGAACAAATTAAGGATATTACATATGTGACTCCTTCCCGTAATGTAGACCATCAAACATTTGTAAAAACAATTGTTGGTTTTTTTAAGTAGTACTATTTGGTTTCAGAGTGAAACGATATACAACTGAGGCAAACGTAATAATTTATATTAAAAGGATGAAAATGATTCTTCATTCTACGTCAAAGATTGTTACATTTAACGAAGAGAATCCAAGGATATGGAATAAGGATAGGCTTGGTACCCACCTTGGGAACTATAAAACTAGTTACCTGGAGAAGTACTGATAGCCCTCTTATCTCGAATAAACGAGCCGCATCCGTTGTGATTAGATAGCCGCGATCCCATGCTGTTGGCAATGCACTTGCTTTCAGCCCACACCATCTGAATCTCCCTGGAGCAAGCAGACACACTTCGCAAGTTTACATACAGGTACCTGAGATCTTCCAAGTATACCTCACTTTATAAAGCAGAACATAGATCACAACATTAGAATACAAAACATATATTAGTATACAAATTTTGTACAACAACGCTCACAGACACAAGACGAGAATCTGATGTCGCAATTAATACAGATAAAATAAAATATAAAGTTCAGCCTGAAAACTTTATAGATTTTGGAATTATTGGTTTGAGTCGAGATATGATTGAATACCTGGAGATATTTAAGTTAAATTGCTATAGATATTGAACATTTCTTTTCTTTTTACATTCTGTGTTTTTTGACCCACTCACTGGAGTCAGAAGGTCTGATGGTTGCACCTCACATTTCTTTAGATTAAAAAGAATGAAAAAGTCCTTAGTCTACTTTGTGTTGGCATCTTATTATTTTTAAGTATTACGTTTAGGGGTAGGTTAATAGAAATCATAAAACCTTTAAAATTCGATAAAAATGCCTGGGAATGAATATTTGCTGTAATTTAGGGCTGTCTCTATGGAAGGGAAGAATTACTGAACACAAAGAAATAAAATATATATGATATTTTTACAGGCTTAACATACATTTTCCTTTAAATACTATGAATTTAAAATAAGTTAGTAGTGAGAAAAAAATGGGGTATTAGTAGTAGTCGTGGTAATGGTATTGGTATTGCTAGTGGTAGTGGTAGTGATATTGGTAGTGATAGTGATAGTGATAGTGATTGACCTGTTCTTGCCGTACTTCAGGTCCCCCGATTGTATTTTTAAATTGTATTTAATTAGTGTGGAACAAAGGGGGTTGAAAATTGTGGGACTTTTCTGCTCATTAATAACACGTATATTTCTTTAAGTTCAAATATTAATTCCCTGGAGGGATAGATTGTGTTATTTCGCCTGCAGTAATATAATTATAAATAAGTTATTGTTCACTGGGTGCATTAACTGATGCTTTCAATGTCCTTAGTTGCCCCAGTCGATACTGATATAGAATTAAAGCGGTAGCAAAGCAACAACTGGCCCCTCACGTCTCTTTAAACCTACTCTTAGACTAATAAACATAACCATAATAATATTACCGTGCTGTACTACTTATTGATAATTAAAATGAGCAATTAGATAAGTGGGCTAAATGTCTCACAATTTATATATATATATTTTATTAATTTGCCCCTTTAACCGTTCTTGAGTCGTGAATTCGATCCTCATTCGGGACACCAATATTTACATCGAGACCTGTTCTTGCCGTACTTCAGGTCCCCCGATTGTATTTTTAAATTGTATTTAATTAGTGTAGAACAAAGGGAGTAGAAAATTGTGAGAATTTTCTGCTCATTAATAACAAGAATATTTCTTTAAGGTCAAATATTAATTTCCTGGAGGGGCAAATTGTGTTAGTGTTTTAGCTGAAATTATTTATTTCGATAATATAATATAAGACAGAACATTGGATGATATCATGGATAATAGAATAATGGCTTATCTGGTGACGTCTTTAAGCCGCCTCCCTGTGCAGGTTCAGCGGTTGGCGAAATGGTGATAACCATGAAATCATTTCGTCGTATGTTTGCGCAACAGGTTGCTTCTCTCTCAGAGGTTGGCCAGCATTTTCTCGGCTGTAGACTGATAGTAGGGGCAGTCCAGGTTCTTTCTTGCATGCCAAGATAGATAATTTAGGTGGCGTCTTCAAGGTCTTCCGGATCTTCTTAGGGGTAACGTAGGAATCTAATAGATAATGTTTGGGTCTAAGGGTAACGTAGAGATCTAATAGGTAATGTAGAGATCGAAGGGGTAACGTAAGAATCTAGTAGGTAATATATGGGTCGAAGGGATAACGTAGAGATCTAATAGATAATGTAGGGATCGAATGGGTAACATAGGAATCTAAAAGGTAATGTAGGGATCTAAGGGGTGACGTTGAAATTTAATAGGTAACGTAGGGGCTAAGGGGTTGTGGTGGCAAGATTATTAACATCTTCAGCGGCAATAGTTGACGTTAGCAAAGAGACTGTTTGAAAATGAGTTTGCCACTGTCGAAATTATTATCAACATTTTTATTTCTCTAGTCTATTTCTTTTAAACCTATTTTTATTTATTGTTTTATTATTTTATATTGATTTTAGTTGGGTTTGCCACTAAAATGGGGCAAACCCATTTGAAACCTCTCACCAAATGATCAATTACTAATAATTAATAATGATGAACTTGGTGTTTTTTTTGTGTGTGTTGTCTAAATAATACTGAATATTTCTGTTGATAATAATGGTGAATATGTTGATTTATGTTCAAGAGTAAATATTGTTGTTTTGACCAATAAAGAGCGTATTTAAAGATTCATTACTATCGTTACAACAGGAACACGCAGCAAAGTTGTGACATTGAACGTGAGTTTATTGTTTATTTCTCTTTTAATTTGATTGAATTCTAGTGAAGCATGCACGGGCACAATTAGATCTACCTGCTAACCGGTGAGGAGGAGCAAAAGAAATTAGTGGAACCGGCGAAAATACCCAACACATTGTCTCGGCTACCAACATTTTATAATTGGGCCGCCTGTAGCTCAGTGGTTAAGACATAGTCTTACCAATTTGATGTCTATTGGCGGTGCCGGTTCGAATCCGGCCTGGAGCGTCAACTTCTTTTCATTGAGTGGCGGTCCCACAAAATGAAAAACTTTGACCCCCTGGTTAGGCAGTATAGGGGCAGTATATGCTCCAATGGGATTGTTGGCCAAAAAAAACATTTTACAGGGAAGAATCTGACCTGCGGTTCATACAAGTTGAGGCGGTGTTCAGCTCTTGTTAAATAAAACCAAGTTTCAGCTTATTATCAGTTGGGCAATTTAACAGCTCTAAAGCAGGTTGCCAATCGTGCCCGTGACCCCCCCCCCCGCCACTGAGCCAAACCAGAGGCTAAAAGAGCGGCTACTCTCCATCTTTGGGCCCTCAGACCACTACAGAATTCCGAAGCTATAAGAGGAACAGAGGTTGGGCGATCAACGACCATCGCAGTTTCTTAGAGAAATGCAGCAATTGGCCGCTGGTAAGGTTCCTGCAGATGTGCTCAACACCTTGTGGCTAAGAGGGCTACCTGAGGGAATGTAAGCAACCTTAGCCACCACAGATCATACAAATCCACGAATCTGGCACATATTGTGCCTTGCTATTGCTATTGGTCACCCAACAGGGGCTTAGGGTATTAGTAGGGCTTCAAGGAGTAAAAGTGGACGGCGTCTCTAATTCTACCATAACAGATTCGGAGAAAAGGCTACCAAGTGCCGTCAACCTTGCAGTTGGAAGACAGCTGGACTTTAAACTAGTAGCAGCAGCGAACGAGGCGGGTTTCGTCGCCAAAATTACCATCCGCCGACTTTTTATCGTCGACAAAATGTCCGGGACCAAATATCTGGTAGATACAGGAGCCACTTTATCCGTTCTTCCGGTGAAGAAAAAGAAAGTAAAGCCCAACATGCAGTTCACCTTTTATGCCGCCAATGGCACGCCCATTCCCAAGGTTGAGCTATTATATCATATCCCAGACCGCTTACGATAAGGGACCTGCGACGTTTCCACAAATCGTTGGAATATGCTTTCCATCAAAAGCCGGAGGGAATTAATGTTTGGTCTTATAAAATATATACATGTTCATTAATAAGCAGAAGGTCTCTCGCATTTTCAACCACCCCTTTGTTCCACACTAATTTAATTATAATTTAAAATATAATCGGGGTACCTGAAGTACGAGCAGGTACCGATGTAAACATTGGTGTAATCCGGGTGAGGATTTAGTGTGGAACAAGCATTAAGACTTATTAATAAAAAAAAATTTCTAATTATATTTGTTAATTGTTTATATTAATTTTTTCATGATTAATGTGTTAATATGCGTCATAATTTCAAGAGACGTGAGAGGCATGTATGTTATTTAGGCTTAATCCCGTCTGCCTGTACCCTAGGCGCAACTAGGTATTTAAGGTTAATGCCCTCCGTTAGTCATATTTATTTACAATTATATGTTGTGTCTGGCCGAAATACATCGTGACCAATAGCACTTTATTTTGATATTGTAATCGTTTTGCATATTTTTTTAATTTACCTCGTTTAATCGCTTCTATAAATTTTTCATATTTAGAAAATTTACTTGTTGTATATATGTGTATACAGTTGTAAATGTCAATAAATAAATTATTAAAAAAAAAATATTTAGAAAATCATTCAATCAATTAAAATGGGCATAGAAGATGACAAGGTAGATAGGATCCGGTCAGTGGAGCGCAAGCTACGACGCGTCAAGCAGGGTTACCCCAAACTGGATACGCTCTGTTTGGTGCCGGTGTCTGATGAGGATGCTCTAATTGATTTCTAGGTGAATTATGACGAATGTAGAGAGCTCTGGGTGGAATATAAGGTAGTATGGGACGAACTCGATTCCGTTTACGCTTCGCCGGGGGTTTCTGCCATAAAACTCGATTCGGAGACGGGATATGACGCGAACCGTGGCGTCAGCTGCGCGAGCTGCGTCAGATCGAAGTGCGATATCGGAAGCTCAAAGCACAGCGCTGTTCTGTTTCCCAGTGTAAGTGGTGTCTTGGCAAGGGGCATAAGATAAAAGAATGTCCGGCAAAGAAGAAGGGACTGACACCGCGCTGCAGAAACTGTAGCGAACAAGGCAGAGAGGGGAAAGATCTCCAATATTGTGCGGGCACCAGGGAATGCCCGCTACATCTGAAGAAGATGGTCGTGCAGGCGAAAAGAACGCGCTATGCGTAGGCTGCAGATCCTGCAGGTCAATATGGGCCGAAGACGAGTGGTCGCGGACGAACATAGGACTCCCGACCGAAAGGTCGACATCATGGTAATCCAGGAGCCATGTTGTCGCAACAATGTGGTTACAGGGTTTGGTGTGGCGTCGAGAGTGGTCGCTTTGGGCAGTGGTGAAAGGAGGCCTAGAGCGGCGATCGTGATGGTTAATCCCTCCCTCGACGTTACGGAACTGAAGCAATTCACCACAGGCAGCATGTTACGTGAGGTGGGGAAGGATCTCCTTCGCCCTTGTTTCGTCGTACATGCCGCCTAGAAGGAACAACGTAGACATCAACGATAGTATCGCTGCTGTGGAGGCTGTCGTACTCAAGTACTGTAATGCGATAGTCTGTTCCGACACCAACTCGAGAAGCACGGCCTGGGGTTCGGTTAACACAGACGCCAGAGGGATACTCATGGAAGAGAGCGTGGCTAGGTGTCAGCTCGTCGTTATGAATGAGCCCTCTGGCCCCACATTCGTGGGTGCGAGGGGCCAGAGTTGGATAGACGTGACACTGGCCACGGCTCCCATGGCTAGGCGAATAGCTGACTGGGCCCTAAGGTCTGACACGAACTCCGACCACCGGGTCATAGCCTTCAGTGTAGTGGAGAAGGAAGGTGGAGCCCTAGAGGAGGAAAGGGGCTTTGTGACCCGATGGCTGCCATCAAAGTTGGAGGGGCCCAGGCAACCACCCTGGAAGAAACGGCATTGATGTACATCGATTATACATACTCCAGGGATGATCCGTCCCAGGACACTGCAGAGGAGAGTATGGTGAGACGCACCACGTCATACCCACCAGGTACCGACCTATGCCCACCGTGAGATCTAAGGGACCTACGTCTTACCGTGGACAGGCAGAGGATTGGGAGGGCTCCGGGACTCAACGCCTTGGACGCTGCAATCCTCAGGAACAGTGCCCCATATATCGAGGAGGTGGTGTTGGAAATCTTCAATGATTGCTTGGACAAGGGGTACTTTCCAAGCAGGTGGAGGATTGCAGACTTGAGACTGCTCTACAAAGGGGGAGGCAAGGATAAGGAATCGCCGAAGGCCTATCGGCCTATATGGTTTCTTCCTGTTATCAGTAAGGTTCTGGAGCATATGATAGTGCATAGCCTCAGACCAGTCCTCAGTGCTGCGAGTCACCCACGGCAATACGGCTCGACCCGTGGCAAGGGACAAACGGATGCGCTGCTGAGAGTGCGTGAGGATGTAGAAGGAAGGGCGGAGAAATATGTCTTGATGATACTGTCCGACATATCCTCCGCCTTCGATAGTGTTTTGTGGCCGGGCGTACTCCAGGGGTTGCAAGAGTTCGACACCCCCAGCAACTTATACTCCCTCGTGAGTAGTTACCATAGTAAGAGGAGTGTGAAGATCAGGGGTAGCTATTCCGAGGTCGAGAGAAGGATCGAGAGAGGCTGCCCGCAGGGTTCGGTTCTCGGGCCGGCCCTGTGGAAGTTGGTGTTCGATGAGTTGTTGGGGGAATTACAAGATAGAGGGTTCCTTGCCACGGCCTACGTCGACGACCTGGCAGTCATCGTGGCCGGGAATAGCAGAGCCAGATTGAAGAACGAAGCGGAGGGATGTGCCAGTCTGGTTGGAGAGTGGTGCGTGAGGAGAAGGTTAAGTATGGCCGCAGCTAAGACTCAGGCCATACTCCTAAAAGGCTCCACGGATAGGGCTCACCCTATCACTCTGGACGTACAGGGAGAGAATGTGGGGCTGGGTGAGGAGGTGACATACCTCAGAGTGAGGATGAGGAGATGCTCCACCCCTCACCTGGCATACTTGAGGGATAGGGTGACTCTGTCATTTAACGGGCTGAGCAGTATAGGGGTTGCTTTCTGGGGCCTCAGGTACCCCGCTACAATGACTATATACAAAGGAGTGGTGTTGGGTATCCTGAGGTACGCATCCCCTGCGTGGAGTCGAACCCTCACGCGGGAACAGAAGAAGATACTGGCCAGTACGCAACGACTGGCTCTGCTGAGGGTCGCGAAGGCGTATATGACGGTGTCGCATGAGGCGGTGCATGTGCTGGCCGGAGCAATGCCCCTGGACCTCATCCTCAAGGAGGATGCTACGAAGTATGATGTGAAGAGGCAGGGGCTGGGAGTCCTACCGGCGGGACTCCAGGAGAGGATCGGCGAGACCCCGAACCTTTGGAAGCTGCAAAGCTTCGGAAAGAACATGGACCCCCGGTGCCAGACGTGTGGGGTCCCTGAAAAAGCAGAGCACGTGGTATTGGACTGCACCGCGATGGAAGGGCACCGTGACAGGTTGTCGAGAAAATGCGGGGTCTTCGCCCTCGCCGAGTCGGACTTCCCTCTGCTGATGGAAGAGGATAATTACCCGTACTTCAGGGAATTCATCTACGGGTGAAGGGAAGTGGCCAACGAACTTTACATTGGGAAGGGCTCGGCCGCCCGGGGTTACATGGGGGGGGGGGAGCCACCAATGGAAGATGAAGATCAAGAGGACAGCGAAGAAGCAGTTTGATACCAGGAGGGCTGGACTAGGCTGCGCACTGGAGGTGACAACCGGACGGATGCGGACCAGGCGTGTTGGACGTACCGGACGGATGCTGATGGATAAGGTGTAGCCCCATCTTAAGGCAGTCAACCGAGTCCTGGGCTGCACCACGTTTTTATAATAATTGTCCCCCAAAATTAAATGGTCCACCATTAATTTTGTATATATGAAAATAGTGTTAAAAAATTATTTATTTATTTATTGGCAGCAGTGGCATGCGCTACCCTAACGCACTACCCCACTGTTGCCGAACCCCGTATGGCAGCATTGCCAGGATGGGGGAACAAAAAAAAAAAAAAAAGGTTCTGTTTCCTAGGAGGCAAAACCGGGTGGTACCTTACTATTTAGGTAATCCACCCTGTGTTTAACAATCAAAAAGAATTACCTTTTTTTTTCTAAAAAGTTCTTCTAAAAAATTTTTTTTCTGTTAGGAGGGGGTTTAAGGCATCCTAGGCCGTCAGGGTTTCACCGATATAGGTAGTTTTAACTGCTCCAAATGGACCATCCTACTTTCCGGTATACCATTTTCCCGATTTTAATTTGGTCCATCAAATCGCGTATACCAAGGTTTTTCCTTGCCTACCGTTTTTATGGTATCTTGGATAGTTAATTCCCTACACAAAATATGTAGAGTTTCATTAAGCCAACTATGATTCGTCTTGCACTAGAGATAGGCGAGCGTCACCTCTTTTTGCCGTTCTAGTTCCCGGAGCGTCTCCATTATCATCCTGCACCGTATGTCAGGTCTATTCCAATTCTTTCTGGAAACCCCTAAAAAAATAAATTTAATAAGCAAAAAATAAAATAAAACAAATATAATATAAATATACTGTTGATCTGCACTAGTTCCTTTTACTAGAGCAGATTTCTATTCTAAGGAATGACTGATTTTATATAATTAAATTGTGCTGTTAGTTTATTCCTGAGTTGTGTGAGGTGTTGGGGCACACCCCGTTTCATGGTCTGGCACTAAACTAAAACTAAAACGAAATATGTGTCTCTGTCACTTGCTGGTTTCATTGGCTACGGTGATGTAGGTCCTGCCAACGCACTGGAGAGGGCGCTGGTGTTAAGGATTGACCAGAGATCAAGAGTGGATTGGTCAGTGATTGGAGGACCAAAGACCAAAGACAAAGACTTGACATCCCTTCGACCAATGTTTAAGTGGAAAACTTCAATGTCCCAGCTCAATGGAAGAAAGCAGAGGTACTACCAATCCTAAAAAATGGAAAACCAGCTGACGATATCAACGGTTACAGCCTATGTCTCTCACGAGCACACTCTGTAAACTGGTTGAACGAATGGTTATAGCGCGTCTACAAGAATATCTTGAGCCAAAATAACTTCTTTCAGACAGACAGGCGGGTTTCAGGAAGACAAGAAACACGGTTGAGCAGGTCATCAGATTCTCTCAGGAAATGAAAGATGGCTTCCAAAGAAGACAACATACACTTGTAGTGCTTATTGACTTCCAAGCTGTTTTTGACTGCGTATGGAGGAAAAACTTATTACTAAGTTGAAAGGTATGAGTATAGGTAGCAATCTCCTCTCAAGGATTCGATCTTTCCTGGGACAGAGATTTATTAAGGTCCGCTATGGTAGTTTAGTGTCCAGTTATTAGCAAACCAAACAAGATGTACCACAGGGCTCAGTCCTAAGTCCTTATTTACTCAACATAATGATTAATGACCTGGTTGAGATTAATGATTAATCACCCTGGGGTCCAAGCACTACTCTTTGCGAATGACCTGGCCATCTAGGGAACAAGTTCTAGTATAGGTGGTTGGGAAGAAACACTAAATAAAGTCATGAATACGCTACAAGACTGGGTGAAAGAAAATGGAATGACAATTAATCCATGAAAAACTGTGTTTCAAGTGTTTAGCCTTAGTACAAAAAACATGAGGTTCATTTATACTTTGAAGGCGAAGAATTAACCAAAACTGATAAAGCATGCTATTTAGTAATCACGCTGGACTCTAAGCTGACCTGGCTAAAACAAATCCATAAAGCAACTGAGAAAGAACAATCAAAATTGAAGCTGATCAAAAGGGTAACAGGGACTAAATGGGGTGCGTCCCGAATCGACTTCCCTCACAGCTATGGAACTCCAAGCAGGTCTTGAACCACTACAGGGTAGGAGGGAAAAATCCGCTCTGTGTCTTTATGAAAAGCTTATGCGACGAAAGGAACACTGGTTGGATTCTCGTAAAGCTAAGGAACGACTGAGGTCCGATCCCACTTTTCTTTCAAAAGCTGAAGAAATGCTTCACCAGATAGACCTACAGACTGAGGAAAGGAAAAATATAAGCACCTCCTACATGCCAAATCACGATTCCGCTTGAAGTCTATGGGTGACTCAAAATGGCATGTGGTTGGATCAAGAAACATTACTCGAGTTCAGAGCTTAGAGCTGCTGCAGTAAAAGCAATTAACGAGCTATGCCCCATAGAGCAATGGCTACTCATTTATACCGATGTGTCTGCCTCTGGTATTATCAAGGGAGCTGGAGCAGGTGTATACTCAATCAACTTTCAACTATAATTTCCCGTTGAAGTTGGATGTGATAATTATAATGCAGAAGTGCAGGCTACTGTTACGGTTGTCATGGTGAAATAAAAACACTGGCGATATCTACGTAGACAAGGGGTGCTACGGTTGTCATGGTGAAATAAAAACACTGGCTAGATCTGTGTAGACAAGAGGTGTTACGGTTGTCATGGTGAAATAAAAACACCGGCTAGATCTGTGTAGACAAGAGGTGTTACGGTTGTCATGGTGAAAACAAAACACGAGTGGGTTTTGTTTTTGTGAAGGGGACAGTTTGATTTCGGAACACGTTACGATTGTTAAATGTGAAGTGGTAATAGTTTAAAGGCCATCTTTCTGTACTGTTTGAACTGCAAAATCACCATATGAGAAATGTTGTCATATATGTTTTGTTTTTCAAAATTATGGTGTTTTACTTCAATGAACGGTCATTAACACTAGAAGTGGGGATATAGTGCAGTGACGTTTCTTCAGCATGTCCTGGATAAGAGAATAATAATGTAAATATAGTTATTAAGGTTAAGCAACAGTGTGGTGTAGTTGTTCCAAGCAACAGTCCCTGGTCGTCGCCTGTGGTAATGGTGAAGAAGTCTGATGGATTACACAGATTTTGTGTTGACTACCGACAACTGAATAAAGTTACGAAACGGGACGCTTACCCATTACCCTATATAAGCGATACACTAGATAAGCTAAAAGGAGCCAAATATTTATCTACTATAGATATTAAATCAGACCACAGGCAGGTACCGTTAGAAAACAGCAGCCGTGAAAAAACTGCATTTACAGTCCCAGGAAGAGGCCTATTTCTCTTTTTAAGGATGCCATTTGGTCTCCATAACACTCCTGCAACATGGCAACGGCTAATAGACCAAATTTTAAAACCAGACCTTGATGCTTATGTATTTGTCTATCTCGATGATATTGTAATAATAGCTCCGGATTTCCAGAAACACCTACTGATATTGGAAGAAGTTTTACGACGCCTCGCTGAGGCCAAACTTGTTATTAACTGGGATAAATGCCTCTTTTGTCGAAATGAATTGAAATACCTTGGCTACGTAGTTAGTGCAGAAGGACTTCAGGTAGATCCAGAAAAGGTATCAGTAATATTGAATTACCCAAAACCCAATAATGTGAAAGGAATTCGCAGGTTCATTGGAATAGCTTCCTGGTATAGAAGGTTTGTACCGAATTTTACATCGGTTATTTCACCATCAACTGAACTCACGAAAAAGAGAATTAAATGGAACTGGGGAGAACGACAGGAAAAGGCTTTTAACGACATTAAGGAGATACTGGTGTCAGCACCACTCTTAACCTGTCCAGATTCCTATCTTCCGTTTGTATTACAAACGGACGCATCTAATTCGGGACTGGGAGCAATTCTATCCCTAGTCGGACTTGATGGAGAAAAACCTATTGCTTATGCAAGCCGAAGATTGACTGCCGCCGAGAAGAAGTACTCAACGACTGAGTTGGAATGTCTGTCAGTAATATGGGCTATTGAAAAATTCAAACCATATTTAGAAGGAATGGAGTTTACGATCGTAACCGATCACTTGGCTTTGAAGTGGATTCATAGCTTAAAAGAACCAAATGGTCGACTTGCACGATGGTTTGTGAAATTGCAGCAATATCATTTTTCCGTTAGACAGACCCGGAAAACTTCATAAAATAGCTGATGCTCTTTCTAGGTCTTTGGAAGATGTTGGGGAGATAGCAGACATCACATAAGGAATGATGGTGATAAACCAGATGGATGGAACAGCGGTATGATTAAAACAATAGTGAAGTAGGCAGAATCCTATCCGGAGTGGACCATAGACAATGATATCCTCATGAAGAGAGTGGTCGACAGGAACGACATTCTCGGGGAAGACAGAACCTGGAAAATTGTGGTACCCAAATCAAAGAGAAGAGACCTTCTCATGGACTATCATGACAGCCCCATATCAGGTCACCTAGGTTCGTATAAAACATTACGGAGGCTGAAGGAAAAATATTATTGGCCAGGCATGAATTCGGATGTTAGACGCTACGTGGTAAGATGCCAAACTTGTTTGGAAACCAAACCAAGTCAGCAGAAGCCAGCAGGTTTAATGGGGCAACAGAATGGCAGAATATCCGTGGCAAATAATAAGTGCAGACTTGAAGGGTCCCTTACCATTGTCGACGAAGCAAAACAGGTTTATACTTTGTATTACAGATTATTTTTCGAAATACTCATCATCTTAACAACAACATATTAGTCCCTTTGAGACAAGCTACAAGCAGACTCGTGGTGAAACACATAGATGAACAAGTATTTCTCATGTTCGGAGTTCCTCAAATAATAATCTGTGATAACGGGGTCCAATTCAAAAGTAGAGAATTTAAACCTTGATGAAGCAATATAAGGTTACTACATGGTTTACGGCTTATTACCATCCGCAAGCCAATCCAACAAAAAGGGTTAACAGAGTGATAAAAAGTATGCTGATCTCATACGTCAAGGATAACTATAGGACCTGGGATAAAGAGTTACCAAAAGTAGCTTTTGCTCTGAAGACGGCAGTACACGAATCTACTGGTTTTACATCGGCATATATAAGCCATGGTCGGGAACTAGCAAGAAGTGGAAATGACCATGGAGTAGATGACAGTAGGCCAAAAGAGCTAGGTTTCGATAGACAAAAGCACTTATCCAAGATGCAAAAAAATGTCTGAACTCTTTGAAGCAGTTAGAGAGAATCTGAATGCCGCCTACGAGAAAAGTAGAAAAGTTTACAACCTTAGACGTAGACCCGTCAATTACCATGTGGGACAAATAGTATGGTGTAAAAATCACCCACCATTAATCAGACGGCGCTGCGTACTTCTCGAGTAAACTGGCTCCGAAATATAAGAAATGTCGGATCAAGAAGGTGATTTCACCCATTATAGTAGAGCTAGAGGATTTTGGTTCTGGTGTAAGCGCGGGGAATTGGCATGTCCAAGACTTAAAGTTAGATCCTCAAGGAGAATCAACGACTGTGTAAACATGGTCTTTTTCTTTTGTTTTGGTCCACTAGGTTTCCATTCTTTTTTTTCCTTTTTATTAAAAAGAAAAAAATAATCTAAATCTTAATTAAGATTAATCACCTCGGGGAAGCAACTTTAAGGCAGATCCTGGTTGGCTCTCGAAGTTCGAGGAAAAATCCTTCAGGGGTATTCTACAGTCACACCTTCACTGTCAACATGCCAGTATTTGCCGGTTTGGGTTCCTTTGAAAAATACACCTTTATCACCTCTCTGAACTTGAATAGTTTCATAAGTAGCCCTGTTACATTCTAGACGAATGTTAGAACCAGCCTTATAGCCAACAAATCCTTGTTCACATTTCAAAACCAGGATCGGCCTGTTGAGATAAAAGAAGTATTTTCATGTGTCGTCAATAGTATCTTGATTACCATAAAGATGCCCAGATCTTTTGGTCGCCACAAATTTTCCGTTATTCGCTCTTAATCACACTGATCCATCTCCTTGCCAAACCAAATCGAATAGAGCATTTGATGATCTCTTATCTCCTGAAGCCTGGATTTCACCACCAGTTTCCAGGGTCCAATAGCGGTCCTGCATAGTTCTCAGGTGCCATCTTTTGGTATGATTGTCAAATTCCAGCTGAAATGTCTCATGGTCAGAAATTTCATCTTGATTAGCAGTGACATCAACACCATAATTTAATAGCAACGTAATTCTCTTAAGAAAACAAATTTCCTGAAGATTCCTTCACTACCTGCTTCACGATGGTATTGAATGCAATGACAACACTGTAATCTTCAGTGACTCCGAAGCCGTAATACAAAAATTAACAACACAAGGTGCCACAGGATTTCTCACCGAAGAAAATTGCAGAAACATTGTTGGTATCATAAAGAAAAAAGGAAGGGTTATAGCTCTGCAGTGGATACCTGGCCATATTGATATAAATGGTAATGAGCAAGCTGACAAGATGGCTAAGCTTGGTTATGCAGAGAACCAGCCTCTTCAACCACTTTCCTACAGAAAAGTAAAATCAATGATAAGCTGTTATTGTAAGGACAGAAGAAGCGCTAGACGCAAAGTTCAAGCGGAAGGAAATAAGTAGGAGAGCCGAGCCTACTGCATAAGGATAAACGAATCCCCGGCAATCTTAGCAGAGCTGAGAGAGTGGCTTGTTTTCGACCAGTAACAGGACATGATCTGCTCCAAAAACACCTCTATCGAATTGGTATCGTAGATTCCCCGAAATGTCCTCTGCAACATGGAAGACATGGATGGAGACCATCTTTTAACGTGTATTGGTCTAGAAGATGTTCATCAGGATGCGGACCAACTAAGAGGAAGAGTAAAATTGTATTGGACTGCGAGAGGGAAAATGGCGTAATAGCGCACTTCCTGTGGCGTAGAAAAAAAAAATTTCAAATTTTCCAATAGGTAATTAAACCATCAAAACTTTTATAAAACAATTCTAGTGAGAAATTAAATCAACAGAACTGTAATAAGAAAGTAAAAATCCATTTTTTGTAGTGTGTTTCTTCAATTCTCACGTGCAGTTTTTTAATAGCATCCCGTATAATCATTTAAAAATTCTTTTCATTAAATAATGGAATATTCTCCAAAAATGAATTTTGGATTGAGCAACTCAAATAAAAAATCAAAATAGTGTTTCATCTGTTGTTTCGGCCACCTACTACTTCAACTTCATACAATTTATTTTTCCTTTAAATTAATTAAGTTACATTTATCACAATTCTATACAGTCCACTACAATCAAACCAACAATTCAAACTGAGGGAGTACCTGGCATTAGGTTGAAGGCACACTTCATAGAACCAACACATCGGGAAGCTTAGCGCACATAAATATATCACCACTCAACTTTTCGGATACTACGACTAAGAAAGATATTAATAGTTAAAAGATATTTACCTCTTAGTCACAAATAGAATCAGAACAATTTTTAGAACACATTTATCAGTAGATGTGGAGAAGAAGCAATCAAGTAACAAGAGCTGGGACATGTTTTTAAACAGAACAAAGAGAAACATATGTAGCCTATGATTATTATTCCATTCAAATCTGAAATCACCAAACGGAAAGTTTATATCTCATTTTTCCGTTCTAGCCATTTCGTGCATTTGCACGCAGCAACACGAAACTTAAGACGCCAATGGAGCATTGTATTCTTGAGTATCTCGCGATAAGTCAAGAGCTTAGTGCTTCTCGTAGAATAGTGAGGATAGCCTCCTATCAGTCTCCACTCAAACAAACAGGTGTGCCTTTCTTATTGTTGTTATTTTTCTCGGCCTTTTAAAGCAATTGTGACATTTAACTTCATTTTTCTTTTCTCAATATGGTCAATTGCAAATTATGCGGAAAAACAGTAAGTCGCGAAGACAAAACTAATTAAGCTTGTGTCATGTGCCAAAAAATATTACATGCTAAATGCATGAAAATAAATTTTACAGACTCAGAAGGCCTAACTAAAAGAGAGCTCTAAAAAATGGAAGTGTGCCGACTGCGAATCAGCATCGCGTACATTGCCAGCCGCTGAGTCTAGTACTATGCTCGGTCTACTGAGGGCGCTGACCGAAGTTTGAAGAAATAAGATGCAAACTTCAGGGTATAGACGAACTGAAGGAGATAAAAGAAACTCTGCAGAAGCAGTTGGAACTATCATTCGAAAACATGGACAGGCTACTAAAAATCGAAACGCTTCTAAAAGAACTGAAAACATATGTTGAAAAATTAACTACTGAAAACAACACCCTAAAAACAAACATATCTGAGCTCAAAAGTCGACTAAACCACAAGGTTCAACTTATGAATACAGTGGAAAAAAGAGAATTCCGGAGAAGCTAGGAAACCTTGATAGGCACAATTCTTAGCGTCGGAGCGGGTCTGGGCGTCAAGTTGAATCCAGACGATCTTGATCACGCCGTGAGACTCAACCCCAACCAGGAAGGGACCCCAGGTCCGATTATTGCAAGATTCGTCCGTCAAACGGTGAAAGATGAGCTAGTGCTGCAGCGAAGGATAAAGAGAGATTTGTCTCCACGCCATCTAGGCTGGGAAGAGAACGACTCACATCTCGTCTAGGAGAGTGAAGTCATGACGCCCGCCTATAAAGACCTTTATTTATTAGTCAGACAAAAGAAAATGAATGCAAAAACAAAATATGTCTGATTTAGTGGGGGTGAAGTTGGCTGCAGGCAGTCGGATGGATGCCCAGCAGTAACGATAGGAAAACTAAGTGACCTGGACGTCTTCAGCTGAACATTGTATATAAGTTACCCTCAGTGTACAGTTAATGTATGCTTTCTTAGCAGAAATGGTTTTATTATAATTTTTTATATTTCCTG
>NW_027111258.1:25304-25643 GCF_000696795.3 Halyomorpha halys | reverse complement strand
AGATATTAATATTAAAAGAAATGGTTTATTTTATTTTCAATGGTTTTTATTTTTCGATAAATGATTCATAATTTTATTTGATGATTAGCCAATCTCTATTAATTAATCTAAAAAAGGAGATATTTATGTTTTTTAAGCTATAAATTAATCTTAATTGAATATGCTTTCGAAACAACAGAAATTTATTATTCTATTTTATGTTTGCTTTTTTGTTTATTTTTTTGCTATATATAAATTTAATATTAGATTTTTTTTAAATTATTTATTTAATGTAATTTACAACTGTACAAAATAATACAATAGGTAAATATGTAGTATGTTTCATATACACTTGAAAAT
>NW_027111258.1:17592-24078 GCF_000696795.3 Halyomorpha halys | reverse complement strand
TGTGCCCATAATGGGCAGGAGTGAAATATGACGGTAGGAAGATGGATATTCAAGTGGCTTGGAGGGTTTGGGAAAGATTTTTATTATAGACATTTTCCAAAGGTCAGGGAAATAGGTGGATCGGAGTGGAGCATCATAGATATAGGTAAGGAATAGAATGGCTTTAATATTAGATTTAAAAAATGTTATATCCTATTCCCATCCACGCTTCTTTTTCCCGAAGTTCTTCCTAACTGTTCAGTCATGACTAATATCCTTAATTCCTGTCACATCAATGCATAATCCCTTATTGTACACTACGATGAATTTCAGAAATATTTTCTTGAAAAATTTTATTACATTATAGCAGTATCTGAAACCTAGCTAAAACCTTTTAACCCTTCTTTTCAGATTTCCCAACCAAATTACTCGTTCCTACGCCACGACAGATCTGATCGCACGGGAGGTAGTGTCGGATTATATATCCATGAAAGTCTTAAGGCCAAAATCCTCCTACAGTCTCCTTCTCATGACTTGGCTCACATGGAATACTTGTTCATGAAAATTTCCTCTATTATCTCTCCTCTGCTATTTGCGGTTACCATTCGACAACTTCTTTGAATCCTCCCTCGTCAATCTGGTTTCCCACTACACCAATATTATTGTCGCCGGAGATTTTAACGTGAATATGCTCTCACAATCTCCTGAAAAACACTTCCTAACTGACCTGCTCTTTTCCTTTAACCTTCATCTTGTTCCTTATTCTCGCACCCATCACACCCAATTTTCCGACACCTGGTTAGTAGACCTTTACATTTGTGACTCCCCCATCAAAATCCTGTCTTCTTCTCAACATCCCGTTCCATTTCCTTCATCACATGATCTGATTCTAATTACATACGACCTACCCGTGAAATCCTTTACGTCCAAAATAGTTTCATACCGCAATTTAAACCTTCACTAATGAATCCCTTCAGCCTGACCTTAATTCTCTCCAATGGGACATCATATATTCCTATAACTCTATTGAATCTATGGCAACCACCCTGGCTCAAACCTGCAATCCACATTTGATATCCATGCTCCTTAGAAAACGATGGATTCCTAATAATTTAAAACTCGACTCATTAAGATAACATTAGAAATATACTGTCATCTATTGATAAGTAGGTATTGATCACCTTTAGTTAAATATCATATTTTATATTCACTATTTGTTATTATTAACAATAGAGATGGTTTATAGTTTCAAATGAACAAAATTTAAAGTACTTCAAAATTTTGATCGCTGTTATTTTATTTTTCTGATGCTTTGAAAATTCATATTTAAGGATTTCATGAGGCAGGAATAATGATTATCAACTTCCTTCCTATAACACAACAGTTTAAAAAAGGCGTGTACTGTGGAATAGGCTCTAGGCCAATTCTGATATCCCATCTTGATCGGTCGGGTAAAAAACATTTTCGCCTATGGTTGATTATACAATTCTTACAATATTTCTCCATTGTTTAAAACCATTAGCAATGAGAGATCACTTATCATTTTTAAAAGAAAGGTACTTTGTTTTGAAACTTGATCATTAGAGCCCTGTAAGATGAGGGTAACACCTAGCTGACCCCCTATTTTTACTTGACATAACGAGTTTTATCAAAATTGTTTCACCCAATTCGGAAAATCCTAAAAAATAAATAAATAATCCAAATCGACTGTATTAAGTTGCGATTCCGGCAAATCGATTTTGACGTAAAAGTCTCTGACATAACATAGCTATGGATATACCTTTTTTTTTTTTAATTTATTTACTTTGTTTTTAACATCTCCGACTGGATTTACATAAAAATACATCTAGTAAATTTGATGTAAGATTATAATGCTATGATACAGGCATGTAAAACAACTACCAATTGGTAGAACCGAGGGTATCTTCCTTTTAGGTGCCTCGGAGGTTTATCAGATGAATGGATGAAGAGGCAAGTTTAGAAACTATTGGGTTTGGGTGGCTAAGAAGTTAATAATAGAAGGATTGATATCTGGTTTGGGCTAAATTGGATATATATGGAACATGGATTTTGGTTTGTAAGAATTGAATACGGGAGGAATTCGAAGGTTTAGTGGAGCCCTAAAGCTCAACTCCGTATGTCCAGACAGGCCTTATTACAGTCCCGTAGATCAGTCTTTTTTAATGGATTGGAAATTTAGATCATTTGTCTAGTAAGTGTTGTAGTAGTCGGAATCGAAGTCCAGTTTCTTGTATTTTCATTCTTGTGAAAGAATTTCAAGTTAGTCATTTGTCCAGATGTAGTCCAATGTAGCGGATCTGTTCTAAAGGGGCATGAGACGCATTATTAATGGATACTGTAGGGCAGTCGGTTGATTTACGTCGAAGGGTAAAGGTCATTTAGTGGGATTTATTTTAATCCTTCATACCTCGATGAAGGGTTATTATAATAAAGGGTTATTATTAACTGCGAGCACACATGTGTCATCGGCTTACGTGGTGAGGATTGGTTGGGATGTCAGTTGCATAGACTGTGTAAAGGGTGGGACCTAGGATACTATCTTGAGGAACACCAGTGGACTAAGAGAATAAGAATGAATCGGAATCATTATGGTTTACTTTGAATAATGTATCAGTGTATCAGAAAATTTACTAATAGTTAGTTATAGGAATTTACTGAGTTTTTAAAGCAGTTCCGGGTGCCAAACTCGATTGAAAGGATGATATCTGATTTAAATGTGCAATTTCAGTTTCGCACGACTTTTCGTTTTTGGATTAGGATGTTCAGTTTTACCCAGTGTATTTTGCGAGACTGGTTATTTGGACTGAGAGGACTGTGTTGGAACATTTCTAAACGTGTATATTCCATATATAGCAAAGTGATAATCAAAATAGTGAATTAAAATCAACCTACCATAGCAGAAAAATGTTTACCAAGGATTTTCTTATATTCAGGGTTAAGTGGCCAAACTGAAAATATGAATTAAGGACCTCAAAACAAGAAAATAAATTTTTCGCAAGCGCTTTGTTTAGGAGATATTTACACTTAAAGATTTTTATTGTTATGAATTATTTCGGTTATATGAAATAAATCAAACTTATTTATTTGTTCCATCTACTTTATTAATTAAACGTAAACATTAAATTTATATTAAATGTTGTTCAAAGTGATTCCTTGAGCATTAAAACAGGTTCGGAATCTTTCTTCAACAGCAGCAGTGAGAAAACGGCACAGTATATGTGTTATTGTTTCACAAGATTCAATTATCCTTCTTCGTAAGGAATTAAGATCATTGACGGGCCTTGCATGGACTTTTTGTTTAATGCCACCCCAAAAGAGGACCTCTTAAAATATTGTCTATTATCTCCAACCACACATTGCACAGGCACTGGTGCCGAAAATGATGCTCACCAATAGCATGGGAATTTTCCTGAAACCAGAGGTGATTATTTTTCTTATTGAAAATACCTCTTCTTGTGAAGGAAGCTTCATTTGTTCAGAGAATGTTTCCTGAAAATTCTGGATTATGCCCAACTTGATTTAAGTAGCAATATGAAAAATGTCTTCTTTGCCGAAAATCTTGTGGTAATAAATTTTGTACCCGTTGATAATGACATGGGTGAAGTACATCTGCAATGAGAGTTCTCCATACTGTAGTTGGCCTAATATTAATTCTCTTCGTACATTTCCAGATGGATTATCATCAAAATATTGTAATATTGTTGCACTCCTTTCTTCATTTCGTAAAGGGGCAGAAATACCATCAGCACGTGGTATTTTAGCAAATGTACCAGTTTCTCTAAGACGTTAAAAGGTGGAGCTAAAGATAGACTGTTAGGTTATCTTCTATTCGAAAATCGCCCGGCATATTCACTACGGGCATTGTTAGCATTAAACCGTACACAAACACCATATACCATTAGTATAAATTGAAGGCATAATGATGAGTACTCTGCCAAAGCGTCTTAAAAAGTCATAAATGTTATTCACAGTTCCTAATAGTATTAATCCTCATGTTGCCAATAATTTGTATACAGTTAGGGATAAAAGGCCATATTAGTCTTCTATATAATCCCCTAAACAAAGCCTTTGCGGAGATACCTTCACTTTGAACAATATTTAATATCAATCTTAATGTTTACATTTAATTAATAAAGTAGTTAGAACAAATAAATAAGTTTAATTATTTCATATAACGTAAATAATTCATATCAATGAATAAAATTATAGCTCAAAAGGAAAATATATAAATAATCATTAATAGTAGTAGTAAGGTCAATATTAATAAGGTTATTATTATGGGTTCTAGGAAAATGAAATAAATCAAATAAAAATTTATAACAAACATACCAATAAAGAAAATTATTAATTATTTTAATGTCCAAAAACAAAAGACATGTCTTCATTAATAAAAAAAAACTTCTGGTAGATACTAAATTAATAACATCTGACCTGAAGGCCGTGTAGTCCCCTCGCATAAACATCAGCGTTACTAATTTCTTATAACTACTGATCTAGTTCAGTATTCATATTTACTAAATGAAGATTTACATTACACTATTGTACAGTTTGTTTAATTAAAAGTAATTGATTAATTTAAACTTTATCTAATGAGCGATATGTTTACATAAAAAAAACAAAAATTTTCAATCTTCCAAAAAATAAAAATGTAACGTGTGTTAGCAGGCATGATGACATAACTTCCAACCCTGTTTCACGAAAATGTTTGCAAGAAATGTTCAAATTTTAAAGGCTATAGTGTTAATTAATGAGCTTGACTGTCATTGTATTTGATTATGTTTGTAGATAATTTGAGTTGAGTCCGTTCGTCATGTTTTTATAGAAACGAAATGGAATATACTGTTTGAGATAGTTTACAAAAGAACCAGCAGTCTGAAGAATTAAACAAATATCCAAGGACTAAAGACTTGAGCTGCTTTGAGTTTATATTGTTAAATAAAAGGACAATGAGTCACCGCTACTAAACCTTGTTTCATCAGATAAATCTCTACTCTAAATTTCCCTTAAGAGTTTTTGGCCTGCAATTGCAGATGATGCCATTTGGGCAGATCTTATTATATGAAAAATCAATTACTTAATTCTTTCGTATAGTAATTTAATCGTTTAATTGTAAAATAATAAATACCTTTTTTCCCGAATATACACTTTTTTATAATTTGTAGTCTTCCAAAAATATATAAATAAATAAATTCAAATTGCTTATTTAATGTAGCAGAATAGGGTGGAATGATAGCACCTCTTTTCTTAAAGTAGGTGGGCTCGCTGTTTTCCCGCAAAATTAAAAGGTTTTGATATATATCAAACTAAATTTCGAGAAATGAGATAAATATTAAGTGTTAGGATGTAACTGAAAGATTCGGAAATGGGCAGAAAAGAATAAAACATCACATAAATGTGGAAAAAATTACACAATAATATCTCACATAAAATAATCTATTGCTGAGATGTTCGGTTTATGATTTATGTTCCGGTTGGTTTGAGATGTGCTGACTTTTGTTTATCCTTCAACCGTGCCCCAGGAAATTGAAGTTTTTGTGAATATAGTAAATAATTAATATGACTAATGTTCATTAAATCTGAACAATGTATTTATTCTAAGGGCTATTTTGATTAACACTATTATCTTTTCATTTCATTTATCTGATTTGTATAAAAGAAAAAAATCATTCAAGTTGATTCCAACTGGCACACCAAGTATACAGCTCCGCATGGCCAACTATTTGAGGATTTTGAATCACAACGAATATAAAATATTAGCAATATAAAATATTGGCTGCTTGTTGATGTTTCGATAGAAAGTGAACTATTGTACCTATCTTAAATACTTACATATATTACAATATTCTGGAGGAAAAGATGATTTCCAATACACAGCAAAACCATCACCTATTTGTTAAAAAAGTTTAATGGTCATTAAAACATTTTGAATGAGCTTTCAGTATGTATTGTTGAATTTATAACTACTTGGCACATGCTCAAGTGATCTGCATGCTGTAATTTATCTTATTGTTAGTATCACAGGGATTGAAATTGCGGATAAACTAGAAATGTTATTGCTGATTCGAGGAGTAAGTACACTTCCGAGTATAAGCTCCAAATGTAAATGGGATTATGGTGCTGTCTCGGAAATTTAGGCAGGGTTCAAGAGGGTTCAATAAAGAAAAAATTATATCTTGGAACCGGCACTAAACCTCTGAGTTAATAAACCTCTTTAGTTTTATAACTATGTATTATGAAACTATAATAATGGATTATATAACTATATAATTTTATAAGTATGGATAAACCTTAGGTAAAACAAAGACGTAAAAAAAAAAAAAAAGGGAGAGAGAAATGACCAACTCTGTTGCTACTCAAACCCTGACTTTTATTGAGACCAGCTCGTCAAGTCTATATACATATACATTTATATATAATGCAGACTGTTAATAATTTATTCGAAACACAGCCTTTACAAAAAACAAAACATTAAAATAAAAATAATAG
>NW_027111258.1:7039-13292 GCF_000696795.3 Halyomorpha halys | reverse complement strand
TATATATATAATGTATATGAGTTACGGCCTGATTTAACCAGTCAGCTGACAGGTCAAATCAGCTACTCGAATAGAACAGTTGATAGTAATGTATAGGACTTAATAAAGCAATTCTATTTCTGGAACTCTTGAAAGTCATTTCACATACTTTTATTCATTGTTTATGTCTTGACAATACTTAAGTGGTGCCGAAACTCGGGAACGAGTGCGAAAGTTAAAATTCATTAAAAAAAAATTATCTTTCATCGCTGAACGTATACCAATAATGACACCAACATTGGCAGCAGCACATGCGAATGCAATTGAATTGATGAAAATTCGCACAGCAGCGTCACAGGACCTGCGGAGTGCAATATCTAATTTAGAAAGGTTTAGCGGGGAAATCGGTGAGAACCCATTTTCTCAAATGAGGCGACCGACTTTTAGCGAGGATGGAGGCGAAGGTAGGGGAAGACCTACTAAACAGAAAAGAAAAAAGGCAGCCTTGGTATGCAGGATAAAGAGGAGTATCCTAAACTGAATTCAAGCCGATGATGAAACAATATGGCCCATAGTCAAGGACCGACTGACACCATTCGGAGGTGGAAGATGGACAACGAAAGAAGATATACTCCAAATGCTAAGAGAAGTGTGAAAACATTGATAACCTAGTGGGCAGTTCGCAGGGGTTCTCCTTGCTCGGTATAATCAGATTACCGAGAATCTGGATGTTGAGGAGACCAAAGGGAGAATGAGGTTCCTGGCTAAAATGCTCAAGGCCAAAGAGACGGGGAGAAATGAAGGCCTACAGAGTGCATCTTTGGCAATCTTTTGTCGAGTGCGCTCAAGAAATGATCAATTTGAACGCAAGAGAATATGAACCCGGAATGGATTTTGAAGAACCAGGTTGGACTAGGATTACGTACAATCGGCCTAGAACTACTCTACCGCCCTTAAGAAGAAGAGAATACAAGGATAGCGGTAGGGAGAAGACGCTGAACTGGATCAGAAGACCAGGGCCTTCAAAGCCCAGAAACAGCAGCTGGCGAGAGGACCGGGAGTGTCATGGATGTGGCAAAGCGGGGCACTTGGTGGCCCAGTGTCCTGGTGCTCGATGCTTCGAGTGCGGAAATTAGGGGTACATAGCGAGACAATACCCGTACGTACATCGCAGAAAAGAATCGGGCCAGGTGGAACCAAGAAGCAAGAGCAACTTGGTAAACGTACCGAGGAAGAGAGGGGAACGAGGCAAGAGATCTGAGATGCGTATCAACAGAGAGGTGACCGCACATTATTGAATAACAATGTGAGGAGTAGGTGCGGCGATCTTCCAATCATCCGGGTGAATGGAGGAGTGAGGTGCCTCGTAGATAGAGAGACCACCAATACCATAATGGATCGAGAAGTAATGAAAAGCCTGAGTGGCGAGAAAGGTGTGGCTCCGGATCCAGGTCTGTCAATGCTGTCTAATTACCATGGGTGGGCCCTTTAGCGTGGTGGGGGAAGCAAATATTGGATTGTGTAGGTCGATAGAAAAATTGGTATGGGTTCATTGTTATCGATGACAGCTTGGTAATGCATATCATTGATAGGATGCCCGGGGAATATCAAATAATTATTGGAGGTGATCGATCTATTAGGAAAAGTGTGCGCTAGAATAATAAATACCAAGGGCAAATGGAATATTAGGATAGGAAGAAACGATACAGCTGCCAACGGATCTTAGGGGATTGAGGAGTATACCTAGGGGCTATTAAACAGGCGAGGGATAGAATCCAGGACGAGTGTGATGATGTCTTTTTCAAGGAAGGAAAAGTCCTCGCATTAATAGGCAAGATAGAACACGAGATTCCCTTCAAATAGGATAGAGTAACATACATAAAGGAAAGGCGGTACTGTACCCAAGCACTCCTGCAGCACATTAGAGAAGAACTGGATAATCTTAGGAGAGAGGGGATTATTGTAGACAGTACATCTACCTATAACAGTCCGCTATGGGTGGTCCACATTCCAAACGCTAATGGATGAGTTTTTAAATAAAGGGGTCCAGATGAATCTCTATGCCATGTATACATGGACTACCTGTTAGTATTTAGTTAAACCGAGACTGAGCACGTGCAACATTTGAAAAAAAGTTTTTCAACGTATTAGGGAGTTTGGGTTGAAGCTCTCCCGTGAAAAATTAATTATAAGTTTTTTGGCATACACGATTTCGAAAGGAGTAAAACCCGATGCTCGAAAAGTGGCAGCCTTACAACGGATGATAGTTCCAAGAGATATCAAAGGGATAAGACGGCTGTTAGGCGCGTTAAAGTATTATCGCCGTTTTGTGCCTGAAATGGCGCAGTACTTGGTTACCCTGAATAACCTTCTTAAGAAAGGTAGCAACGTATATAGTGGTAGCCTATATATAGCCCTAGAGAGGGAACTTCTAGAAATTGGGTGGCCAGTAGACCACATCTGACCTTATGTGTTTTTAAGGCGGTTCTGGGTCAACACGGATCATCGCCCTTTGTAGTGGGTTGGAAAATCATCTGCGAGGATCACGCGGAGGAAAGAACTTCTCAGTCAGCACAACATAGATGTTATTTACAAACCCAGAAATGAAAATGTGGTGGCCGACTGGCTCTCCAGGGCAATAACAGTGAAGGCGATCGAAGACGACCTGGGATGTCCTTCAGGGGAAAGAAGCCAGTTTCTGCGCGAGTTGACACCAAGGGAGGAAGAAAAAGACCCACTGGACGAAGAAGACACCAAAGAATAATCGTCTGAGGACGAGGGAAGATCAGAGGAGATGGTAGACATGATAAATAAAAAGAGAAACCAAATTATCTGAAAGACGAAAACCTCAGTTTAAACTATGGTGGAGCATTCTAAATATGGTAAAAGTAGCATAACCACTATATACATCTTGACCTGTCCGTTTTTTACTTAATGTATCCTGAGTGTATGTTGAAATGTTAAATGTCGAAAGATGTCGAAATTTTGAGACTTTTCTCTTATAAATAAACTTGTATATATTTCTCTTAGTTGGAATACTAATTTCCTGGAGGGGAAATTAGGGTTAGTGCGTTAGTCTAAATATTTAGTTCGCAGAGAAGGGCTGGACGATCGACGATCATCTCGATCAACCCGATTTCCTCGGAGACGCGCTCTTAGGTGGCGACCTGGCTTAATCCGGACGCTGGGACTGGTAAGCAAGGAACCTCCAACTCTTCCTCTGCCGGCAGGCCTATCTTGTAGAGTGTCGGTGTGTGACAGCGTCGCAAATTCGTGAGAACGCTTACAAACCATCATTCTCTGCCTCATGAACGCGATGATCTGATCAACGGAGGGGGACTCGTTACTCGCGTGGTGTATCTCGAAGTGCTGTCTGGTGACTTGGTCCAACGCTCGGAGTGCCAATGTGGACAATATCACAATTCATCTTCTAAGGCAAGGCGCGGAACGATTCGACTCCACGATTCCAAATTGATCCAAATTCTCTTGTATTCGGCCCAGAGCTCTCTGCATTCATCATAATCGACCTCGAAATTTATAAATTTGTTATTGTCTGTCACCGCCATGACGCAGAGTGACCTCAAAATGGGGAGTTCACGCCTAATGTGTCGGAGCTTACGTTCCAGGGAACGAAAACTATCGAGGTCGGCATCTGACTGTTCATTTATACCCATATTCAGTAACAATTAAACCATTTTCTCAATAAAGAAAATATATAGATACGATTAATAAACGATTTAAATACTATACCTTACAATCTATAATTACATAAATAAATAAAATTGTTTTAATTATAGAAAAAAATAGTATTAACAGTATAAACAAACATGCAACACAAAGAATATATTATTATTTTGTTTATTAAATATTGATTATTAATTTTAAAATAAATAAATAGCTAAACACATATACAATAAACACTTACATATATATTTTTTAATTATCCCACGTGATAGATAAGCTAAAAGCCGTACACATTTAATTCACGATAATAATTCTTGGGAATCTGAATTAGATAGAAGCGATCTAATTTGACTGAACGTTGTGTAATGATAAATAGAGAATATCTCACTCCAGAAGTATTAACTAATACTTTCAATGCCCTTTAGTGGCGCCTAGTATGCAAGCAGATTTAATCCCATCTGCTTGTATACCTAAACAACAGACGGGTCTCTTTAAATCTAATAGAACCACTAAAACTTGTACGCATATTAACAGATTATTAATATAAACAAGGAATAAAAATAATTTAAAAAGTGGGCGAAATGTCTTACACAAAAAGAAATTTTTTTTTTAATAAGTCTCATTGAATGTTCCACGCTGGGGTTCCTCACCCGGGGCACCAAAATGAATACTTCGGGACCTGTCAGTTTCTTACTTCAGGTATCTCCAGTGTGTGTTGAAATGTTAAATTAAAATTAGTGTGGAAAAGGGGTGTCGAAATTTTGAGACTTTTCTGGTTATTAATAAACATGTATATATTTCTCTTAGTTGAAATACTAATTTCTGGAGGGGCAACTAGGGTTAGTGCGTTAGTCTAAATATTTATTTATAATAATATGATACCAGAACAAACATGGGGTCTCATAACTATGGAATGATGACTTCTTTGTGACGTCTTCGCCGCCGCAATCACGTCATCTACCCGTCCAGGTCGAGCTGTTGGCGAAATGGTGAAGACCTTGTATTTCTGTTCGTCTGGTGTCAGAAAAGGTTGCTTCTCCCTCAGAACCAGGCCAGCATGTCCTGGACTCTGGCGTAATGGTAGAGGCAGACAAGGTCCTAGCTTGCATGGTGCATGGTTTGGGGTGGCAGAGTCTACGCGGTCTTCCGGTGTCCGCAGCAAGAAGGAGCAGAAAATGAGAAATATCCCTATTTTTATCGTTCCCTTCCTATCCGTAAAGTTCAAATACTCCTGAGCTACTCTCCTGGATCATTCTCTCTCTAATTTTCCCTGGAATTTCCCCCATAGCTTTTTCCTAGTGACACCATTGTTGCATACCTCGTAACCATGCACCACCGTGTCTTTATAATCTCGCCGGATTCCCCAAAGCCCGAAAAGGATCTCGAATGACGAAAACCAAGTGACTGATTGTATGCCGAATTTGCTTTTGGCATTGCCACGTCCTGTTCCAGCCCGTGGTCTATCTGGTACAATCAAAGCTGATCACTCTGTGAGTTACTGTTAGCTACGCTCCACGCCTCCTCTACTTTTGAAGTGTCTTGGGGTGTTAAGGTGCCATATCACATCCAGGTACTTAATTTTCTTTCGTATCAAAGAGTAGTACTCCGTAGAACTGAAACGAAAAGCGGAGAGTCGCCAATACTGCTTCCCAAGACCTGTCCTGCACCTGGTTCGCCATTGCCATCTTACTGAAGAGTCAATCATAGTCACCCATTTGTACTTCTTCCATGTAAATGTGTTAATTTGTAAATCTTTGAGCGGTGTATTTGTGGTAGGTGTTTTCTCCAGTCGATGTTTCTCCTCCCTAGCGCTCACATCTATCATCTCTTGAGCGCACTCGACAAAAGATTTCCCACTGGGTAGTCCTTCCTTTCTTCCCACCTCTTTAGCCAGCTGTACCTTGAAGATTGTAGCCAGAAACTCCATTCTTCCCTTTGCCTCCTCTACATCCACTGTTTCTCTCATTTTCTCTGTGATTTGGTTATTCCAGGCAAGCAGAACGCCAGCAAATTGATCATTAGACTGCCGAGGTTTAATCACCTCCTTTATCATCTGAAGGATGTCTTCCTCCGTCGTGCATATCCCAAAGCTTTCTTCAATCTATCCTTGACAATGGGCCATGGTGTTTCTTCATCGGCCTGAATTTGGTTCAAAATACTCCTCTTTATCCTGCATACCATGGCCACTTTTAATGAGTCCTATGTTTAGTAGCTTCAATTCTCGCAATAAGACGGTCACCTCCTTTGAGGAATAGGTTCAATTCATCCATTTCTCCAGTAAACCTTTAAAACATCTTAAATTCATTTGTGCAGGTCCTGTAACGTTGCAGTGCGAATTTTCATACAATAGCATTTAACTACGCTGCGCTGTGACTACAAACAACTAATAGGAAATAAATAAAAATATATTTATTTTTTTTATTTTCAAATTTAAATATAACGTTCAGACTATGCACTTGTTCCCGGGTATTTCGGCACCTGTTAATTGACAGCGAGAAGAAACTCAGTAAAAAAAAGGCAAAATGTAGATTTAACACCACTCTGTAAATGACTAAACAAGATTAACTTTATTAGGTCTGATTCCTCTCTC
>NW_027111258.1:2932-5646 GCF_000696795.3 Halyomorpha halys | reverse complement strand
TCTGCCTTTTGGTGGATGGATACTTTGTACGTTGACAAACTTCGCAGTTTGCTACAACTTCTGTAATAGTCTTCTTCATCCACCAAAAGTATCTTCTCATCAATGCTTGCAGGGTCTCCGATTTGCCCTGATGATACGCAACAGTCACTTCTCTCTGGCATTCGTCTTCCATAACGGTTTCCAGCATCAGCTTGCATCGGGCGAATGTCCTGTCCATTCCTATGCACTCATCACACCATAGCCGCTTAATCTTCTCCCAAACGGTTTCATTTCCCCCGTACAGGTGACACTTTTTTCCAGGCTTAGAGGTATTATTCAAGGTTTTACAGATCTGGTCATTCTTCACGCCTAGCTGTGACCAAATCGTCGTGATATTGCTCCTCCCATAACTGCTGCACTCAACTTTGAGCAATCCAGTGGTCCTCGTCTTCCATACAATCTACCGCCTCTTGTCGTTTATTATGTTCTCCAGTTCCTCCATATCTTGCTGGTCTTCCTTCATCCGAGCTCTCGTTTGACGAAGATTCCTCCCTATTCTCTTCCACTGCCACATTCTGTTCTTCTTCTTCTCCCGGTGCCCACTCCCACAGGAATTGTCTAGACGGTTCTCCGGCCTCCTCTTCTACTGCATTTACAGTAATTGCTCGAGACAACCAATGCTCCTGCCCCAACGATGAATTATCTCGCGATAATTTGAGCCCAAATTGCCTGATTCTCTGGAATACGCTGTGTAGATGTTGCACAAGTTCATCTTCATTTTTACAGATCATCCATAAAGATCTGACAAACAGTTTCTCCAATCTCTCTTAAAAATTCGTCCATTAGGTGCTGAAAAGTTATGGAAGCATTTTTGAGTTCAAACGGCATTCTTGTAAATTCGTAGTGGCCCCTCGGCAAAGTGAATGCCGTTTATGTTGATCCTTAGGGTGCTGTTAGCTATTGTGTGGGCGGTAGAACATTTTCGCCCCTATGTTTTCGGGAGTAAATTCCGGGTACATACAGATCACAGACCGCTTCAATGGGTTGGGAAGCTTAAAAAGTCCTCAGCTAGGGTCACCAGATGGAAGGAACTGCCCAACCAGTACAACATCGTAATCCAGTACAAACCAGGAAAAGAAAATGTAGTCGCTGACTGGTTGTCCTGCGCGATCACCGTAAATGCAATAGACGAGGAACAACTACAGACTTCAGGAGAAGTAAGTCTGTTTTTGCGAGAATGGACGCCAGGGGAAGAAGAAACGCAAAGCACGACGGGTAACGACCATGAGGCATCATCCGAGAACGAAAGCTCCACTGAGGAAAGACCAAAGGAGATGGAAGAGCTAGAGGAGGTGGTGAACGATAAATGACACCAAATAATTTGGAAGACAAGAACTTCAAGATCCATGAAGATGGACTTCGCTATAAGCGCAGAAAGATGCATCCAAACCGGGTCTTACATACCATCTATACGTCGGGAATGGAGTGGTCTAGGAGAAGATAAAACGCCTCTGGAGATTGGAGAAAATCAGAATGGATCGAAACTTCGTTCGTTGCCTAATAATGGTGGAAACTGTTCAGGACAGAGATCAACAGAGGGAGGTCATCTTGGCATACCACCAGGGGAAGACCAATCACCGAGGCTTGAATGAGACCTACCAAGCTCTGCGACGGAAATATTTCTGGTGGAATATGCAGAAAACGATTCAGGATATAATCGGGAACTGTTGGGTGTGCCTCGGCACCAAATACGACCGACACCCACCCAAGGCAACACAAGAGGAGATAACGACGGCGAACATACCGTTAGTAGAATTACAAATCGACACTTTCAACTGGAGGGGCTACAAGTGGATTACAGTGATTGACCTATTAAGCAAAGTGGCCATGGCACATCAGATTCCAGAAAGATCGGCCGAGGCGGTATTGGGAGCGCTGCGTTTATGGTTCCAGTTCTATGGAGTACCGGAATGGATATCATCTAATGCGGTGGACTTCGATAACGCCAACGTCAGAGAAGAAATGAAGGCTTTGGAGGTAGAGTGGCATCTAAACACCCCAGGACACCCTAAGAGCAGAGGGGTATAGAGAGGCTCCACGGTACGTTAAGCGATCACATGCAGGTGTACCAGCTAGATAAGGAGCCTGGAACTTAATAAAAGGAAAATACCTGGAACCAAACGAGGCTATGATAAGAGCTATAGCAGCCTATAACCACTCCGTGCATACGGTAACGGGATTCGCTCCATTCGAAATTCTATTCGGACTTAGAGGGCGCAAACGCGATTATAGAAACACGGTGATCGACGGAGAGGAGACCGTCGGTATCCCGTTACGGCACTGAGAAAAACGTGGGACAAGGTGAGAGATAGAATCGAAAAGGAGAAAGCCAAACACGTGGCGCGACATAACAAGGGTGTACGTGACATTGTGGGGAAAATTGGTATAGGGACTGTGGTTTACCGTAGAGTGAGCTCTAACAGGGGTAAGGAGACGCAAGAGTTTATGAGGCATGTTCATAAACTGGTTGGGGGGGAGTTATGGTTGGGCAAGGCCTGTATACAACACTAATCCTAACTCCCCATGTAAATAAACCTCAATAATGTCTATATCATCACAGAGATAATAAACCAGTGTTTTTCTAGTAAGCGTACGGTTTAATTCTGTTCCCTCTTTTCTTTTTTCTTCAAGCCTTTCAGCCCAAGTACTCATAAGTTATATATACATATATATAT
>NW_027111258.1:0-331 GCF_000696795.3 Halyomorpha halys | reverse complement strand
AAGACATTTTAGACAGGCTGGGCGGGGCGACGGTATTCAGCACACTAGATTTGAAGGCTGGATATCATCAAATTAAGATGCACCCTAATGATCAACATAAGACGCCATTCACGTTTGAAAGGGGTCACTATGAGTTTAGAAGGATGCCGTTTGGCCTCAAAAATGCCCCCATAACCTTTCAGAGCCTGATGGACGAGTTTCTGAGAGGAATTGACGGATCTGTTTGTCAGATTTACATGGATGACTTCCTTGTGTTTAGTAAGAACGATATTGAACACGCGCGACACTTGAATAGCGTGTTCCAGAGGATAAGACATTTTGGGCTCAAATT
>NW_027111257.1:236767-237059 GCF_000696795.3 Halyomorpha halys | reverse complement strand
TAAAAACAAATTTTTTAGTATTAAACTTATGACAAAAAGTGAAAAAGAAGAGGTATATTACGTAAACAAGTATGAAATAATAATAATAAAAAGAACTTTCAATAATAGTGGTTACCTCTGCTATTACCTCCGATCTATGGTGAATAAATAAACTAAAAATTGACTATTTTACTTGATTAGAGTGATTTAATCGTTATTATTATAAATTTATATTTATCATATTATTTATTGTAGAATTATTGATTAAATTATTTTCATTATGGTTCTTAAGTATAGTTATATTTGATCGTGA
>NW_027111257.1:235634-235968 GCF_000696795.3 Halyomorpha halys | reverse complement strand
ATCCTGGCATATATGTGTGAAAATCCAGTTGGTACAACCCTTACCAGCTTCAAATTCACTTACGACCAATCTTATTTTGATAAATATGCTATTAAATATCTTTCCAGATGTTTGTGTCTTAGCTGAAGAGTCTGAATGGTTTTTCGAATTCCTTTTTAGGCCGTTCCATTCCAATTTAGGCCGCACACGGTTGAATATCGGAGACCTCTATCGGTTGGGAACTACTGATTAAAATGATCCACCAATAGAAAAATCGGAAACATGTTGGTCTCTTTATATTATTTTGATATCATGTACAGTTTTCATAATCTTGCATTGAGCCTGAAATCCTAAA
>NW_027111257.1:230663-234394 GCF_000696795.3 Halyomorpha halys | reverse complement strand
GTGAAGGAAGCAGCTTAACTACACTTTTGTCAGATTAGAGGAGGAAAGCTAATTTATTCAGCACTATACCGAAAAATCTAGTGATTTTTTAGATCAGTGGTTTTGACTGGGTGACTGTGGGAGGTTCCCATATTTTGGTCAGAATTTATAATTTAAATTAATATGAGATAATGATGGTCGGGAGGTGCGGTGTCAGGAAATCCATCGTCTCTTGATTGAGTAAAAATTATTAATCTATGATGTTTGGGTATTAACTGAAAGATCTTAAAAGGTAAATGCACAATAAAAGTGAATCAAAAGGCTCTTTTAAGCTACCTAATGTTCAAATATTTTTCGAGGGGGACACCTAATCTGGGACTGGGGGTGTGCCTTACATGGTTTAATTTTGGCTTAGTGATCCGTGATTTAAGTCCCTTAAGACGGAATAAACTTGGAAGAGATGCCCATATTTTAGCTATCCATGAAGTGAGAGGAAAACTATAAAGTTTTTAGAATCATCTTACAAAAGCCTATTAAAAATAAAAATAAAATAAACATAAAAAGATTTACATTATAATAACATAATTTTAATAATAATTAAAATTATGTAAGAAGGGAGAAAAAAAATAATATCCTGGCATATATGTGTGAAAATCCAGTTGGTAAATATGTATAAAAACAAATTTTTTAGTATTAAACTTATGACAAAAAGTGAAAAAGAAGAGGTATATTACGTAAACAAGTATGAAATAATAATAATAAAAAGAAGAAAGTAATAAGATTGACAATAATTTGATATGTTGGCATACCTTAATAGGGTGCGCAAGAAAGATGTGAATGAATTTTTTTTTTTTATTTATTTCACTAATTTTTTATTTAATTAGGTATGTATTATTTCAATATAAATTTTATTTATAATATTTTTACAATATTATCTCCTTGCTTGATATGTGTACTTCTGTTAGTATAGTAGAAATAGTATAGATGAGTATAAGGGCAACTGAACATATTTTACAAGTCAAATCAAACATATCATCAAATGTCTTGGAATGAATCTTGAGCTGCCAGCTAAATTACGGGGTTAGTAAATCTCTCTGAAGCATGTCCCGTTGTTCCATCCAGTCTCAGTGACAGCCTCGACTCATGTTTGTCCATGGCATATAGAGGATTTATTAAGAGAAAGGACAAACGTAATTTGTTATAAAATAAATGATTTATCCAAACATTAAGGTGAATAGTTGAAAAAACATTATTAATTACTCTTGGAAAGCCAAAGTTTTCAGAACAAAAATAATATTTAATAGAAGAAAATGGAGAATGACGAATACATAAAGAAAGGGATATCGTATTCATCCATGCAAAATTAGATAATACCTTCAAGATACATAAATGTTAGCACTGTCTCATTGGAGAATGGTGTACCGTTATTAGACACGATACATTGCCCTGACCTAGCATTCGGTGAACAAGAGCTAACAGTTTTGCGTTGACAGACTGAGAGTGATATGAATTGGAGCAAGTCTATCTTCTTATAATTTCTTTTATATTTTGTATTTAGACACTGTATATTATTTCTAACAATAATAACTTTTTATTTTTTTAAAAAAATAATTTTGCTGTGACAACATATGGAACCTGAGAAGAGTTGTCTTAAACAACTATAAATCAGTTTATTTTAGCAAATTTCATGAAAACTACTACTACTGTGGATGTACGTGTCATAGGCTACTTTCTAGTGCATTAAACTAGCTTTAATTTGAGTGTTAATAGATATCTGTACGTCACATAGTTCCTGAGATATAAATTTCTCAAAAAAAATTAACTAACTACTGATATTTCAGTACGATCCATACAACATTTTTATGATATGTTGCTTTTTAAATAGCTATATCTCGAGAATTATTGAACGTAAATAGCTTTATTAGGACTTACATTTTAGCAAATTTACTCTACTTTAAATGATGCTGTCTTAGATTTTCGTATAGTAGAACTTCACCGGCGGCGGTAAGACTGGAAGAAAACAACAGAAAAGAAACATCGTCTTCCATCATAACTTCCAAACCAAGTAACCTATAATCCATACCATAGTTCCTTGTAAACATAGCAATAGTCAAAATTAATCTAAATTATAATTATAATGTAACCCTTTTGGCAATACTAACACAATCAAATGTTTCATAAATATTAAAAGGATAGTGGTTTTATTTTATTTTGTTCATATTAATTATAATTTATTTCAAATATAGTCCAATCCAGGAATACTAGCGAATTATAAGTAATTCGGGTAATATCCCCCAATAATCAAACCTGGGGTGTACTTGAATTACACATTCACCGTTCTAATGATTTATAAAATATAGCAAACAATTATATGAGTATGACATAAGAAGTGAAATTTAAATCCAGTATAATATTAAATTTGTTGCAATTCTTAAATAAAAACCAGGTCAAGTTTACAGTAAACTAATCCGTAAAAGTGGAGGGGACTTCAAGTGAACTTTAAAAGACTTTAGTTGAACTTTTAAGGGAAAAAAATAAGCGAAAGTCTAGATCGTAAAGCTGACAACCGGGTTCGCCTTAATGGCAATATCGTTTCGCAAATACTTTATAACAATATTATGTTTTAGAACTGCGATTCATTATGAAACTGGGGCAGCTGATTGCTCCATAGGAATTATAACCCCAATGAAAGCGACCTCTTTAGCAGTCAGTCAGTCAATCTACAATGGAGCCATTAGTAAATCACTTTAGTACTCTCCTTTATCTTTAGTATATAAAAAAAAAAAAAAATGGTATAAAAATAACTTTAAGTAATAAAATTTTAAGGAATCATCTGTGTTATGGAATGTGCTTCTTGAATGCGTGACTCATACGCGTTCGAAGTGCAGCTTTTTAGATTTTAGCGTTTGTTGACGATTTCTTTATTTCAGAATTAATAAATAGAATTTTATTGAGGGAACTCTTTCCTAATTATATGAAACATTTCTTTTATTCACCAATTCAGTGGGAGTGGGTATCTCATTGGTAAGGCAATGGACTACTAACTCTAAGGACCGGGGCTCGTATCCGGCTGTGGCAGATAATTATCATCTGTTAGATCTAGCCCTTCAGTCTGCCCGGTGGTTCGGGAGCCTCATAAAAAGAGTGTCCTTAATAGAGTACAAATCTGGCGGTCGAGCATGATTCTGACCAAATCACCTCCTTGCACTACTGTTAGTCTAGTAACTGTACTTCCTTACGGAGTACTGCGTCCCCTGGCCCTTCATGGCTTGTTACAGTACCGATTTAATTAATTTATTCATCAATTCACATTAATTCGTGATCTAAGAAAAGAATTGTGGGTTTGTTATGGCTGAGGTATTTACAAATACCTGAAATGTAAATTTTTTAACTAACGAGAAAATAATAAAATACTAAGTATATATCTTTCATATTCCTGGTCCGACTTAGGTATTTTTTTTTTATATTATCCAGAATTTTATTATCTCTCAAATAAGTGGCTGTGATGTTCCTCACGCTGAATAGTTACAGAATTCCAAAAATATTATTTATTTTTTTAATAGAATTAATTTTTCATAAACAACATAGAGCCTGGACTTTTTCAAAATCAGCTTTACTCATAATATGAGGGGACCATTAATTATAATTTCAACTTTTAATTGCAAGTTCTCGGGTTCGAATCCGGCTGGGCAGATAATTATTTTCTGTTACGCTGTAGCCGTAAGTCAACCCTGTGGGTTCTGGAGCCCTCC
>NW_027111257.1:227183-230613 GCF_000696795.3 Halyomorpha halys | reverse complement strand
AATTATATGAGTATGACATAAGAAGTGAAATTTAAATCCAGTATAATATTAAATTTGTTGCAATTCTTAAATAAAAACCAGGTCAAGTTTACAGTAAACTAATCCGTAAAAGTGGAGGGGACTTCAAGTGAACTTTAAAAGACTTTAGTTGAACTTTTAAGGGAAAAAAATAAGCGAAAGTCTAGATCGTAAAGCTGACAACCGGGTTCGCCTTAATGGCAATATCGTTTCGCAAATACTTTATAACAATATTATGTTTTAGAACTGCGATTCATTATGAAACTGGGGCAGCTGATTGCTCCATAGGAATTATAACCCCAATGAAAGCGACCTCTTTAGCAGTCAGTCAGTCAATCTACAATGGAGCCATTAGTAAATCACTTTAGTACTCTCCTTTATCTTTAGTATATAAAAAAAAAAAAAAATGGTATAAAAATAACTTTAAGTAATAAAATTTTAAGGAATCATCTGTGTTATGGAATGTGCTTCTTGAATGCGTGACTCATACGCGTTCGAAGTGCAGCTTTTTAGATTTTAGCGTTTGTTGACGATTTCTTTATTTCAGAATTAATAAATAGAATTTTATTGAGGGAACTCTTTCCTAATTATATGAAACATTTCTTTTATTCACCAATTCAGTGGGAGTGGGTATCTCATTGGTAAGGCAATGGACTACTAACTCTAAGGACCGGGGCTCGTATCCGGCTGTGGCAGATAATTATCATCTGTTAGATCTAGCCCTTCAGTCTGCCCGGTGGTTCGGGAGCCTCATAAAAAGAGTGTCCTTAATAGAGTACAAATCTGGCGGTCGAGCATGATTCTGACCAAATCACCTCCTTGCACTACTGTTAGTCTAGTAACTGTACTTCCTTACGGAGTACTGCGTCCCCTGGCCCTTCATGGCTTGTTACAGTACCGATTTAATTAATTTATTCATCAATTCACATTAATTCGTGATCTAAGAAAAGAATTGTGGGTTTGTTATGGCTGAGGTATTTACAAATACCTGAAATGTAAATTTTTTAACTAACGAGAAAATAATAAAATACTAAGTATATATCTTTCATATTCCTGGTCCGACTTAGGTATTTTTTTTTTATATTATCCAGAATTTTATTATCTCTCAAATAAGTGGCTGTGATGTTCCTCACGCTGAATAGTTACAGAATTCCAAAAATATTATTTATTTTTTTAATAGAATTAATTTTTCATAAACAACATAGAGCCTGGACTTTTTCAAAATCAGCTTTACTCATAATATGAGGGGACCATTAATTATAATTTCAACTTTTAATTGCAAGTTCTCGGGTTCGAATCCGGCTGGGCAGATAATTATTTTCTGTTACGCTGTAGCCGTAAGTCAACCCTGTGGGTTCTGGAGCCCTCCTGAGATCCACCCGGCCTCATAAAGTGGGTATCTTTAATTGGGTAAAAATCTGGCGGTCGAGCGTGATTCTGACCATATCACCTCCTAGCACAACCGTAGGTCTCGTAACCGTGGTTCCTTAGGAAGTACTGCACCTTTACCGCTTCATGGATTGTAGTAGTACAAATTTTAATTTTAAATTATAATAAGCGTTACAATTTTCTTCTTACTCAGGCAAATTTGCTTTCATGCCTAGAGAAGTTTCAATTTTAACACCTTCTTTTCTATGAATACAAGTTCCTTTATATTTACATGACTTAGTTATATTGTTAGATAGCGCATCACATATTTTTAAAAATCTGACACAACTTTATTTTACATCAGATGAACTTAATCCTTGAATGTTTAAAAATATGTTTATTAGGGGCCTCCATGATGTGTTAAATGTTAAAAGTTTTAACATGCTAAATGTTGTAAATATTGGATTGTGTGCAGCCTAATTTATATGTTAAATGCAGAGAAGCTCTTAGTGAATTTTTAAGCTAGCTTGTTTTGTAACCTTTTAATCTTTACGTTATATTAAAATCTCCAACAGATTCATCCCATAATCGTTCCTCTTCCTCACATGTTCCTTGTTTCCTCTCCTAGTTTTTTTCCCATTACTTTATTATTATATATATCCAGTACTTTATTGGAGTTTAAAAACGTCCACAACTCAAACCAAACAGGAACTATAAACAACTAGCCTATCATAAAGAAAACGTGACGTCATTCTCCATTCTATTAACAGACTCTCAACTATGTTAAATGTTATATATAAATTCTCAAATTTACTCTTCAGGACTACAATACTCGCTTTTATTATATATGTTTTTTAAAGTCAAGTGAATAATAAAACTTGACTATTGTTATAACATCTCTGGAAACAAGAAAACATTTATTTTCTTCTTTATTTAATTATGAAATTCTTTCATATTTTATATGTATATATTTTTATTACTTCTAACAACAAATCATGGTTTAGTTATTTCAAATAATCAATAAAAAAGTTACTTAAAAAAAAAAACTATTTTTAAAATTCGATATTTAAGCCTCATCAGAAGATTTTAATGAGAATAAGAATTTCAAATTAAATACCTTATAATTTTATATCAATATCACCAGTTTAATAGAAATCGATTATATCGGTTTTGAGAAAATGGGAAAAATATGCATAATCGATATTCCTATAAACCGATATTAGCAGAAAATTGCTATAAGATCCGAAATATACATATAAATCTGTATCGCTACAACTCATTAATAGTCAAGGGACTGTCACCTGTCCAAAGGTTGAGAAAGGAGTTGATTTGGTCAAAACTGCCTCGAGCGCCTGGTTTTTCCCCAATTAAGGGTACCCACTCCAGGACTACAGTAACACAATAAATAATTATTTATCACAGCTGGATTCGAGCCTGGGTTCATGGAGTTAGTAGCACAATGCCTTACCATTGAATTATCCCGCTCCCTACATTAAATAGGTAATTTTAATACTAGAAAATAACACGCTTTAACATGTTAAACTAAAGATCATGAATACTCCTACTGTAGCCGTGATTCAACTCCTGTGGGTTCTTGAGCCTTCCTGGAGTAAATAGTCTCTTAAGTTGGGTAGTCTTAATTGGGTAAAAATCTGGCGGTCTTGTGTCATTCTGACTAATCACCTCCTTGCACAACCGTTGGTCAAGTAACAGTACTTGTTTACTGCGGTACAGATTTAATTTTTTAATATTATTAAACTTCGTGTTTTTGGGTTAAGCTGTTAACGTTTACTCATACCTTTCTAAATAGGCTCACTTCTTTTGTCCAATAGGGCTTTAATATGTGTATTTCACACTGATATTCGAATTTTTTTTTTTTTCGAAATACTTTGCCGTAAATATATTGTCTATATATGTAAGTGAAAGTAAAAAAACAAAACAGAATATAGGAGGTGAAATTTTGATTTGTGTGTTTTTATTCCAAGCCAAAAAGTTTCTTCGAACGAGGGATAAAAACTTTGTTGTGGGTTGGGAGGAGTGTATT
>NW_027111257.1:220325-227133 GCF_000696795.3 Halyomorpha halys | reverse complement strand
GCCTCATCAGAAGATTTTAATGAGAATAAGAATTTCAAATTAAATACCTTATAATTTTATATCAATATCACCAGTTTAATAGAAATCGATTAAATCGGTTTTGAGAAAATGGGAAAAATATGCATAATCGATATTCCTATAAACCGATATTAGCAGAAAATTGCTATAAGATCCGAAATATACATATAAATCTGTATCGCTACAACTCATTAATAGTCAAGGGACTGTCACCTGTCCAAAGGTTGAGAAAGGAGTTGATTTGGTCAAAACTGCCTCGAGCGCCTGGTTTTTCCCCAATTAAGGGTACCCACTCCAGGACTACAGTAACACAATAAATAATTATTTATCACAGCTGGATTCGAGCCTGGGTTCATGGAGTTAGTAGCACAATGCCTTACCATTGAATTATCCCGCTCCCTACATTAAATAGGTAATTTTAATACTAGAAAATAACACGCTTTAACATGTTAAACTAAAGATCATGAATACTCCTACTGTAGCCGTGATTCAACTCCTGTGGGTTCTTGAGCCTTCCTGGAGTAAATAGTCTCTTAAGTTGGGTAGTCTTAATTGGGTAAAAATCTGGCGGTCTTGTGTCATTCTGACTAATCACCTCCTTGCACAACCGTTGGTCAAGTAACAGTACTTGTTTACTGCGGTACAGATTTAATTTTTTAATATTATTAAACTTCGTGTTTTTGGGTTAAGCTGTTAACGTTTACTCATACCTTTCTAAATAGGCTCACTTCTTTTGTCCAATAGGGCTTTAATATGTGTATTTCACACTGATATTCGAATTTTTTTTTTTTTCGAAATACTTTGCCGTAAATATATTGTCTATATATGTAAGTGAAAGTAAAAAAACAAAACAGAATATAGGAGGTGAAATTTTGATTTGTGTGTTTTTATTCCAAGCCAAAAAGTTTCTTCGAACGAGGGATAAAAACTTTGTTGTGGGTTGGGAGGAGTGTATTGTTAAAGCTGACGGAAGTCATTTTTTTATAAAAATAATATCGATAAAGTTTGTTTTTGTTTCATTTGCCTCATCCCCAGAGAACTGACATTTCAAATAGATGGCTTAGTTCACTGTAGTGTTAACTGCATGTTAACTAACTTTAAGAAAAATACAAAGGTTCTCTCTCCTAGATTATTTTCAAATTTTCAATAAATTTTCCTAAAAAAGGGAGTTGTATAATTGTATTTTTCGTAAAGTTAGTTCCCTTGTACAGAGCATTTTTGTGAAGTACACAGGCTTACTTCTTAAAAACGCTCCTATCCTATATATTTTATTAAGTCTACATACAAATGCAAATGGATCTCCAATGAAATGTTTTAACCCTATCATATTTTATTTATGCATTATCATTAGATTGTAATATATGATGATCTATTTCACAGATGAATAAGTACTGATTTAATATTTGTAAATAAAGCCATCCATAAAGATCTAAATGTTCCTTATGTAACCGAACTAGCCCGAACCCGATATTATTCCTTCCATAATAAACTCCCTAACCACCCAAACCTACTAGTTTCTAACCTTGTTTCCTCTTCCTTTCCTGGCAATCCTCCGAGGCGCCTGAAAGGAAGATGGCCTCGTGACCTTATATTGTAAACTGTTTTTAGAGTTCTACTACTGGGTAGGTATTATATCATTATGTCATTATGATCAAATTTACTTGTTGTAATTTTTATACAGTTGTAAATATCAATAAATAAATAAAAAAAAATTGTAAAAAGTGTAAAAAAAAACTGCGTGATTTAATTCTATTTTTTTTTTTTTTAATTTTAGTTTAACTTCCTCATCTTTATCGTCTTAGGGTAGGAAAGACGGTTTACCCTACAGGTTACCAACCTATTCTAGTCAGAATGGGAAAGTCGAGGTTTATTTAGTGGGTCCGCCACAAAATTAATTTCTACCGCCTCAGACCGGATTCGAACTAGCTGGAAGATATAATACCTTAATACGCTGCAAAAACGGCCTTATTCCAAAATTTAGTTGGAGTTTTAAGTGATATAAAAATAAAAAGAAAACTCAATAGAATTAATGAATGAGTAAGGACTTACATCGCTGAAAATTGTCGATTTAAAAAAAAATGATCTTTATTAATATTAAATATTACACAAAATAAAATAGTTCAATTTCTAATATACTTTATTCTCAAAGACATAATTTTTATGAATTAGTTTTTCGAAAAGATATAGGGAAATATTTTTTAAACCGCACTAAGCCCACATTTTTAATTTAAAAGTATGTAATTAAAAACACTTATCTTAGTTTTCACAACTCTTGGAAGTAATCGAAGTAATTTATTTTAAATTCTTTTAATTTTATTTATTTCAATAAAAAAAAATTATCTTAGAAACTGCCAGAATCAGAAAATAGTTGAATGTTATGGAATAACTTCACGGTATATAAAATTTAGAATTTATCTAGATACGAATGATCAGAAGAAGAAAAATAATTTTAAATATAATTTTTAAAAATGCATTAGTACAACACCATGTGAAAAAAGAATATAATTTTGATTTTCAGTACGTTAAAATACTTATACTTACTTTGTATAAAAACAAAACTAAAATTCTACAAGAAAAGATTTTAAAGCCATAACGATAACTAAAGCCGAATTAGTTGAAGGGCCAATTTTGACTGGCTCTTGACTGCAGCGGCGCCGGTTCGAATCAGGTTGGGGTGTCGACTTTTTTATCTGTCTCTGAACCTACTACTTAATATTTCTTTGAAAATTATTTAATTGTGAGCAGAGAGAGAAGTAACTAAAGTGGAAACCAATGAAAACCGATATCATCTGTAACATATAAATCAATTTTTCTATTAACTATAAATTATTAATTATACTAATTAAAATATTTCTGTATCAGTTACTTGATAAAATAAAAAATAACTTAAAGGAATGAAAGATAAAGCGCAATTGGGCTAAATGATGGCCGTAGTAAAGAAGTTGAATGCTGGAGAAAAAATGCGCCAAGTAGTCAGAAAAGTTTTGGTGGAAGCCACTCATAAAGTTTGAAAATGCTTCTCAACAAGAGTGGAAAATGTACATTATTACGCTTCTAAGAAAGTTAGGACTTATATTTTAAGTAGTTTAACTGGAACAATATTCTGCATCTTATAGGGTATTGTTGAAATTCAAGCAACGTTGAACGTAAACTAATTTGTTCCCCCTATGTCTCATAAATGTAGTATGATAAAAGTTTCAATAAGACGTAAGCTTTCAATCTCCTTTGATCAAATTTATTCCTCGCTACCGAAGATAATGAAACTTTGTATTCATAATAACAATGAAAAAAAAATCCATCAGAATCGAGAATTTCTAATCGATTATTACTTTTTAAACATCAAGAAATCAAGTTAGTTCTGTTCCCATCACATATTTTCTTAATTTTAACCCAAAAGGGAGCCGTCCTAGAATAAATAAATAATTTATTTATTTGTATTAACTTTTGGCAAATTATTTAAAAAATTAATATGATAGTATCTCATACAGATATTTTTAAATTTATTTATTGACATTTACAACTTTATTTATATTAAAAAAGCATCTAGTAAATATTATGCTAGATTATAATGGGAAGAAACAGACTTGTAGAGAATCTTTTCATTCCTAGGACTCTAATAATATTCTAATTTAGAAAGTCTCGAGGCCATATTCTTTTCAGGCGGATTGACAGGAATGGAAGAGGAAGCAAGGTTAGAAACTTGTGGATTTGGGTGGTTAGGAAGTTTACAATGGAATGAATGATATCGGGTTCGGGCTAGATCGGTTACATAAGGAACATTAAGGTCTTTATGAATGATCTTATATGTGACAGAATAAGAATGATTGTGAATTTTCTGAAGGATTTTGAATTATAAGGATTGTATACGAGAGGAATTGTTAAGTTTAGTGGAGCTCGAAAGCTCAATTTCGTAAATCCAGATAGGCATTATTATAGCCATCAGTCTTTATCATAGATCAGTCTTTTTTAATGAATTGGAAGTTTAGACCATTTGTCTAGTAAGTGCTGTACTAATCGAAATCGACTAGCAGTCTCCTGTATTTTCAGTCTTGTATGAGGATTTCAAGGTTAGTTCAGCTGTTGTCCAAGGTAGCGGATAGTTCGAACTGTCACAGATAAGTTATATCTTTTATCGAAAATATTGGTCTGAGACACCTATTTTGAAAGGGACAGAACAAGATTTAGCAATGAAATATTTGTTTTTAAAAATACTTTCTCTTTCGAGAAGATAATACATTAACTTTTGATAGACTATTTCTCAGTTCTTTTCGAAAATATGCTTGTGACATTCCTGCCCCAACTCATTCATTTAATAAAGTCAATGGAACAAGACCATTTTTTTTTCTATGTATAGGATGGTCAGGGTTGCGGTCAAAGGAGAAACAAAAATAGTTTACAACTATTTTTTTTCTAGCTCAACTGTTAACTGAGGACCTATTTTAACCCAATAGTTGGAATGTCAAGAATAATTTCCTTGAGCTCTCACGAAATAAATATTTTTTTGAAGAATTGTATATATTTATATTTTACTTTTTTTCCCATTTATTTATAGATTGTTTTTAGTTATTTACTATCATATTTTTTTAATTCTTCATTTGTTTGATTTTTTTAATTTCATATTATCGCAGCTGCGGTAGATACCGAAATGGTTTTAATTTTAGCGCTGTTGATTAGCATTGAATTTGCCCTTAACCACTCACATTAAATCGATACGTTAAACCCTTCTATAGATTTTATGCTTCATTCAGCAAATGAATAAAACTGTTATGTTTCGTTTGCTTCATCAAAGCATTAGGCTTGATAGTAAATATTAAATATTAATCAGGTGGTTAATTGGCTGACTATTTAGAATATTCATGTTGCTTTTAATAATAGTGAAAACTAGATAAATCGAAAGGAGATTTTAACTTTAATTCTCGAATTTTCGAAGAATCGATTTTTTTGAGCTATTGAGCTTACTGAAAAACAATAGGGCTATTCATGATCTTTAGTTTAACATGTTAAAGTGTGTTAAATGGAGAAATATTTCCTTCTTTTAGCATGTTAAAACGATATAACATTTAACATGGTTGAGAGTCTGTTAAATGGAAAATGACGTCACGCAACAGACCAGCTGAGCTCGTCACCGTTTTATTTGTTGTAGTGTTAGGTTACTTACTCGTAGTTAGTGTTTTGTTTTTTATGTCTTGTGTTTTGGACTTTTTAAAAAAGACAATCAGTAGCCAAACTTTTACTCTTCTACTTTTACAACAAATAAAACGGTAAAAATACACAAATACTAACCCAACATTTATAAGTAAATTATTTTTTAATACCACACAACTCGATTTCGAGATTTTCAAATACATACTATTCAAGTACAAGAAGTAACAAAAACAGCTCATTTTAATAAGCAAATATTCATGGTTCTCACCTGCACCTCTTGGCAACACAGTAACAAGTATTAATCCGGCCTAAGTAAATTTTGCAAACTTTTCGGCTTAAACCAAATTAGATCAGAACGCCACCTATGTAATCTCTGAAATAATAAATAAATAAATGTAATAAGAAATAAATATTTTTTCAATTATTTTTAACTTTTATTAATGAATTGTGAACCGATTAGCGTTGTAATGAAATAGAACAAAGACCTAGATTGTTAATAAAAATACAAAAAAAAAAAAATATTAAAAAATGCGAAATCAATTAATCATAGTTAAAAATCAACGGGTATTTGACATGTTTAATCGGCGGTATTTTAAACGATTCGTGACTCGAAATAGAATCGACGCCAATCTTTATCGAGATTCGGTCCAATTCTTTTACATTAGTAAACTCGGTCAGTTGTTCTCTTGTGATCGTTCAACACGAATGGAAATATTTAGGTATCGCTTAAACACCAAAAAAAATTATCATTGGGTACATTCTGCCTTTTTGATAAATTGAAGATCTCAAAATCGGTCAGTATATAAATGAACTGAGTGTTGTTTTTTAAACTACCATCATATATAGGAGCTCTCTGAGGTGAGTCGTTATGTTGTATGGTCATTAAGAATATGTTTTCTCGTTTTTATGTTTAATATTAGGAGCATGATCCAAATTAAAGCTCTTCGGTGATATTTATATCTTAATAACCCTTTAACGCACAATTTAAAAAAAAAACGGCCAAAAAAAAACCCATTTTTTTTTTAATCTAAAAAAATACAATTTAGAACATTGTCGTGGCAAAACATTTTTAAAAAATACAGAAATAATCATAATTATTATTTTGATTTTGAACATCCGTCATAATATGTACATCACTAAAAAGAAGGCTTATGCTTTACATAGAGGATTATTACAAATAATAAATCATTGTTATTTATTTTATTATTATCACATTGTTATTTTCAATTCTTAATTATATTCAAGTGTGAAAAATTATAGCAGCATAAAATAAAACGCCGCTGGAATTATCTCGAGTGTGCACAGTTTGGCCTGTTTAGCGCACTCTTTTGCGCACTCTTAGCGTACTCGCGAATTAACTCAAGTTAAGGGATTAAGCATGTTTTTAATTTATGTTATGTATTTGTATTCTATTGGAATCCTAGAGACTAAAACTGATGTTTAATCGAATTTGGTTGTATTCCGTAATGTTGGTCTTCAATTGTTCAGTGACACTCATCATATTTGCATTATATTATATTTGCTAAAAAATTTACAATATTTACTAAAATTCAAATATTTACTAAAATCCAATTATTTACAATATTTACTAAAATCTAATCATTTACAATATTTACTAAAAATCCAAATATTTACAATATTTACT
>NW_027111257.1:215523-219565 GCF_000696795.3 Halyomorpha halys | reverse complement strand
TTACAATATTTACTAAAAATCCAAATATTTACAATATTTATTGAAATCCAAATATTTACAACATTTACTAAAATCCAATTATTTACATTTTTTACTAAAAATCCAAGTATTTATTAAAATCCAATTATTTACAATATTTACTAAAATCCAATTTAAAATTTAGTAAAATCCAAATATTGTAATATTTACTAAAATCCAATTATTTACAATATTTACTAAAAATCTAATTATTTACAATATGTATTAAAACCCAATTATTTACAATATTTACCATCAAATCCAAGTATTTACTAAAATTCAATTATTTACTAAAATCTAAATATTTACAACATTTACTAAAATCCTTTGAAGTCATAGATACAAGATAGCTATTGATGATTTTTACAACAATATATCTTTAGTTCTCTACTGCAGTGAGCTCTTTTATTTACGGGTCGTTGTTTTTGTATAATTTATTATTTCAGTTATTTGAAAGTTTATAGATTTATTTGTGAATGAAAATTAGTCACTTTGTATCTGTATTATTGTACATTGTCTATATTAAATTATAAATGCATAGCTTTTCTGGTATAATATGAATAGTTTTTTTACGATTCTTAGGCATGTGTTTTTTTTAAGTTGGCTAAATCAGTGAACTCTATATGGGGCAGTCATATGTTATGATTGTTCTTGCTACTTGATCTATGGAGTATCAACTAAGTGTTTGATTTTAAATCGAAATATGAAAACTTTTTTACATATTTTTTTTTGTATCTTCCAATTGTAAAGTGATATGCTAATTGAATAACAGTTTATTGTCTGACGTGATTACTATGTATTTGTAATTATAGGACGTCGTTTGGTAAAAACTATAGCTTCTGTTAACCAGTGTTAAAATTTAATTTAAAATATAAATATAGATATTGCTGCTTATTGGAAACTGCTGTATTTTGAAAAATATATTTAAAAATGTCACCGATTTAGTCAGAATCTCGTACCAATCCACATATATGATAAACTTCCCAACCACCCAAACCCACTTCTCTCTAACCTAACTTCTCCTTCATTATCTGATAATGCTCCTAGGCCTTCGAAAAGAAGATAGCCTCGAGATCTTTTCTAGTAATCATATTGGGGTTCTATGGGAGGATTTTCCACATGTCTGTATCATTCCATTGTATAACTAACATCAAATTTATTTATTGTATATATTTCTAATGCAGTTGTAAATATCAATAAATTAATTAAATTAAAAAAAAAATGTTTAAAATTCATTGAGCTTTAGCAATGGAGAGTTTAAACAGTAACTAAGAGGTTAACAGTTGACATTCTTAAAGATGAAGTAATATTAAAGTTAAACTAATTTAACAGTTATATAAAACATAAAATTCTTCAAAGTTTTACGTAATATAGGTAATTAAATAAATAAAACGATTAAAATAAGATATACAATGTGTATGTTCATTTGAGTGCTTAAAAAATATTTAAAATTAATTCGTTTCTTCTCATTATCCATTTAAAAATTATTCTAACTTAATCCGACGCTTTTTAATTTTTTAATCCTTTATACCAAAACATTATTTTTGGAGAAACCAATTTAAGTTGGACCAAATGTTTACTTAGTAATTTAGATTTTATCTCATTGAGTGGGAGAAGTTTCGTTTGATTACTTTTTAACTTGTTAGCTTTTTCCTTTCCAAAATTTAATTAAATTAGCCCTTATATAAAATGAAAAAGATGAAGTTAATAACTGTTTAAGTTAATAACTGGCATCGCTTTTTTAGTTACAAAAAAAAAGTTAATTTCGCAAATTGAAAAATAACAAGCCTATTCAGTTTGCAATGCTCAAGGAAGTCCTCCATACGATAAGGTTATAAGAATATTATAATGAGAATAGTATAATTAGTATTATTCATTTTTCTATAATTATTAATTTCAATATTAATACGAGGAGAAGATGGTTGTGGGTGCGGTCAAAATAAAACACAAATAAGTTGAAGTAACTTATTTAATTGTGCCGACGTTTCGGCCAGAATTTCTAGCCTTCATCAGGGCTAAGAACAGAACAAGATAACAACCAATGAATACAGAAAATTAAAAATAAAATATAAACAGAATGACATAAGTAAATAATTGTACAGAATGGAATTAATAAAATAAAGTGATGAAAGAAGTGGAAAATAAAACGTATACATAGGTAATTGAATAAGTAGTTAAAATAACATAATTAAGGAAATAAAATAAGAATGAAGTTATATAATGCAAAGAAATATGAATATACTGGAAGATTATTGATTGACCGTGTGTATAGATGAATGGAATATGGTCCGGGTGCGGTAAAAAAAAAACTCAAATAGTAGATAATTATACTATTTTATTGAGTCAACGTTTCGCCCCACGTTGCAGGGCTTCATCAGGCCTAAAAAAGATACAAACACTATAGTTACAAAAAGGAAAAAAAAAAAAAAGAAAAAACATAAGTGTAAAATAAGTGGGGTATAAAATGGAATTTTATAATATTTATATTTCATTTTATACCCCTGTTATTTTACACTTATGTTTTTTTTTCCTTTTTGTAACTATAGTGTTTGTATCTTTTTTAGCCCTGACGAAGCTATGCAACGTGGGGCGAAACGTTGGCTCAATAAAATAGTATAATTATCTACTATATAATTAATTCTGTACAAATATTTACTTATGTCATTCTGTTTCCATTTTTTCTTTATTTTCTGCATTCATTGGTTGTTATTTTGTTCTGTTCTTAGCCCTGAGGAAGGCTAGAAATTCTGGCTGAAACGTCGGCTAAACTAAATAAGTTACTTCAACTTATTTGTGTTTTATTTTGACCGCACCCCCAACCATCTTCTGCTCGTATAAGTCATCCACGGTCAACTATCTCTCATGATTACAATATTAATAATTTAATTCTACTATTGAATAAAATAGAAAAGAACAAAATTAACCTAATTGTATATAGAGGTTATTAAATAATTTTATCTTCTTGAAGAAGAGTCATTTGTAGTTGATGTATCTCTGCGCTGATTATCTGAGATGTGATATGATAGAAATATGATCCAATATTAGTGATTATATATCAATAGAAAAAAAGTATCTATAATCAAAAGTTTAAATATATATATATTATATCAGAATTAAATTAATTGCTACAAAGAAAATAAAGTATTGGAAGATGGCTGGTTGACCATGTGGTTAACTCCAATAGAGATAAAACTATTTGTGCTTTTCTTTGACCGCTCCCAGACCATCTTCTTTTTTCTGTAATTGAATATGTTTTTATGACTCATCAATTATACTTACTTATTTAAAGATTTTAATAATAACAGTTTTTTTTTAAATAACTGAAAAGTATAAGTTTCTTTACTATATATGATTTTATACGATGCAAAACTAAATATGAATTAGGTATCTCAAAATAAGAAACAAATTTTATATGAAGACAAAAAATTGTCTCTCAACGCTTTTTTAGGAGACTTATGATTCTTATAGATCGTCATAATAATTTTTATAATGTTAATTATAATAATAATAGTCATAAAGGCCTAACGAACCTGGAGGTTCAATGTAGATACCACCAATCGCTCTCTATTTAAACCCTTCTAGTAATGCCCTTCAAACCCAATTCTACTAAATCAGTTTTAACGCGATCCTCCCATCTACATTTCGGTCTACCCCTCGGATGTTCACCCGTCGGCTGAGTGTTTATTAACATTTTAGGGATCCGCTCGTTACTAAGCCCTTCAACTTTACACGCCCATCTTATACGCCACTTAATAATGTTATGAATTATTTTGGTTATTATAAATAAATTAATAAGTGTTTCAACTACTATATGAAATTTAAATTTTAAAATTATATTAAATGTTTACCTTGAGTATTAAGGCAGTTGGCTTCAGAACGTCACCCTTATTAGCCCTGACGAAGATCTGCAAAGTGGGGCAAAACGTTGGTTAACAATAAATAATTTATTGTTACTATTTTGAAACCTTTATTAACCGCCACCCGGGCTATCTTCCTCCAATAAATTAAATAATTATAAAAATAG
>NW_027111257.1:214917-215473 GCF_000696795.3 Halyomorpha halys | reverse complement strand
CCACCCGGGCTATCTTCCTCCAATAAATTAAATAATTATAAAAATAGTTGTAAATTGTAAAGAAACTTTTACTTTTAAAATAAAATTGATGAGACATAAAAACCTGTTTAATTATATTTTCTTTTTCACAATTAAGTTAATACAGATAATAAAAAAAAATAAAAATAATAATAAAATAAACATCTTCCAATTTAGACATTGTTTTTCTATTGATATATAATAACTGATATTTGATTATATTTATATTAAGTCTATTTAGGTCAATATCCCGAAGAGATACAGTATGGCTCTTCACTCCAAGACACCTCAAAAGACACTTTTGGACTGTTGATGTGAGATGTATTGCTTTTGTATTCATAAAGTTGTTCTCTATGGTTTCCTTGAAGGTGAGCTGTCTACAGCTATTCAGAGACTGGAGGCTTTCTAATTGGAGTCTTCTAATTTTATTATAATTATTGTTTTGTATCTCTTTTGGAGTTTTGGCTCTTATTATATTTTTCAATTTTATAATTCTTATTTATAATCTTAATTTTTTCTTGAGACTGGTAACTTTTTA
>NW_027111257.1:211253-213069 GCF_000696795.3 Halyomorpha halys | reverse complement strand
AGGTATGTTATATGTCTGCCATGTTATCATTAAGTGCTTATAGAATTGAATTTAATTAAAATAAACTTGTCTTGAATATTGACCATATTAAAAAAATAAAAATATTTATTGTTTGTTACAAAAATTCCTTTTTAAAGTTTGGAAATTTCACACAGATAATGGATTGATTTGCTCACTAAGTTTTCCCGAAGTGAGAAACCCTTTTGGCTGGATACTTAAAAACCTTTTGTTGAGTTTTTTATTTTGTTAAGCGCCCGGAATTCAGGTCTAACTTTGAAGACAGATGAGCTTTCGGACTTGAAAACTGCTTCAACTTTGCAAATGGACTTAGGCTCAATTTTCGCTTTTATTTATTTATGTAAATATATTAGAACCGTTTTCAGTCAATTCATTTATTTTAATATTTGAATTTCATTTGAAATAATTTATCAATATTTATATTATCGTTTAAAAATAATTTTTGCTAGTTTTTCAGGGAATTTATGACAAAATTTATCCCTAGATTGTTTTTTCTAAATCAACCAAACTTTTAATTTTTCCTTTACTATCTTTGATTCAGGAAGATTATTAATTAACTGTATGTAATTTATAGTTGCAAAATAGTCCAGATGGAGGTCAAGAAAGTACACAAAGCACCAAATCTACATTTATTAATAATCTATTTTTCTCTAAATTATAAATATATCTTCAACTTCATTAAACACAACTAATTTTAATACAAATGACCTTTCTTGCCCTAGCACAGTTTTTCTTTATTTTCTTCCATATTTTTACCCATTTCCTTTTATTTATTTTGTTTTATTAACAATTTTTTTTTTCTCCAGTCCTATTCCTCTGGTCATACTCCACATCTGAATTATTGCCTTCATTCATTATTGTTTTATTTAATATCATTTTTAATTATATTTTATACTGGGAATTTGTTTTCAACACTATATTACATTCTGTCTATTTTACAATTCATCTATATAGTATGATATATCTATGGATGTAATTCTATCATAATTAATTAATGAATATTTTTCTATGTTTCATGTTAATTCTGTTATTTAATTATTTTATATACGACAAAAAAATAAACTTATTAGTTACCAATGTATCGTCCGAATTTGTATATGCGAACAAAATACAAATATTATGAAGTATAATAAGATTACAGTAATATATGTATAGAAACTTATACAAAAGATGCTAACGAAATAAAAGACAATATAAATATAAATTAACAAAATCATCATTAATAAGAAAATATAGCAATGAATAATAACATTTAAAATGTACCGCTGGTCAGTGAACAACCCAAATTTGGAACTTATTTTATTTTTATTTTTACCTTGAAGGATGAATTAAAAGGAATACAGAATAAAAATAAAATAAAAAGATAACAAATAATATATTGATTGGAGTAGATGGTCGAGAGGTGCGGTCAGCAAAGAAACAACATAAATAAACAAAAAATATTTTTTGTAATAAATATAAAAATATTTTTAAATAAACTTAGTTTTAGCCAACCTTCTCCGCTAGACACCCTGATGAAGACCTGAAACTCAGGTCGAAACGTCGGGATAAATAAATATTTTTTTGTTCATTTATGTTGTTTCTTTGCTGACCGCACCCCCGTTTATCTTCTCTAACCAGTAATCTACGGTCAACTATCTACACCTCATTAACAAATAATATAGATACACAAGTAGCGTTAGATGAAAATGTATGGTGTAGGTATAATAAAAAGATAAAAGTGGTATTTTATACCACATACTAGACTTAAAATAATTAACCGACGATTTGGACAATTTTTTTATTTCGGCCAGGACTC
>NW_027111257.1:209170-211203 GCF_000696795.3 Halyomorpha halys | reverse complement strand
AATTATATTTTATACTGGGAATTTGTTTTCAACACTATATTACATTCTGTCTATTTTACAATTCATCTATATAGTATGATATATCTGTTGATGTAATTATTTCTTAATTAATTAATGAATATTTTTCTATGTTTCATGTTAATTCTGTTATTTAATTATTTTATATACGACAAAAAAATAAACTTATTAGTTACCAATGTATCGTCCGAATTTGTATATGCGAACAAAATACAAATATTATGAAGTATAATAAGATTACAGTAATATATGTATAGAAACTTATACAAAAGATGCTAACGAAATAAAAGACAATATAAATATAAATTAACAAAATCATCATTAATAAGAAAATATAGCAATGAATAATAACATTTAAAATGTACCGCTGGTCAGTGAACAACCCAAATTTGGAACTTATTTTATTTTTATTTTTACCTTGAAGGATGAATTAAAAGGAATACAGAATAAAAATAAAATAAAAAGATAACAAATAATATATTGATTGGAGTAGATGGTCGAGAGGTGCGGTCAGCAAAGAAACAACATAAATAAACAAAAAATATTTTTTGTAATAAATATAAAAATATTTTTAAATAAACTTAGTTTTAGCCAACCTTCTCCGCTAGACACCCTGATGAAGACCTGAAACTCAGGTCGAAACGTCGGGATAAATAAATATTTTTTTGTTCATTTATGTTGTTTCTTTGCTGACCGCACCCCCGTTTATCTTCTCTAACCAGTAATCTACGGTCAACTATCTACACCTCATTAACAAATAATATAGATACACAAGTAGCGTTAGATGAAAATGTATGGTGTAGGTATAATAAAAAGATAAAAGTGGTATTTTATACCACATACTAGACTTAAAATAATTAACCGACGATTTGGACAATTTTTTTATTTCGGCCAGGACTCTCATTAGATCCCTATGCTGCCTAATCTGGTTGGGGGACCGCCACTCAAAAGAAAACAATCCAGACCGGATCCGAACCGGTGCCGCCAGCAGATCTCAGGTCAGTAAAACTGCACCTAATCACCGCCCCGATTTTTGTAGTAGTAGACTACAAATTACTACTTTACAAAACTAAAATAAAAAATATTAGAAATTATGGACTAGAACTGTGGGAGAGGGGGAAGGGACGTTGCAGCTAAAAACTCAATCCTTCATTCAAATCAATCGCATCCTTTTTTTTTTTTTTTTTTTTTAATGACTCCGCTCATGGTCATTTCTGACACACGGGGAGGGGAGGGGGATGCATCTCAGCATCTAGAGCTAACAAACCTACAGTGGGGGGTCAAATTTTCATTTCGTAGTACCGCTATGGAAATGAAAAAGTCAACCAGCCAGGCCGGAATCAGTCACCTGAGCTAGACACGGACCATCAAGCGCCTTCAAATCAAAATCCTTCCAAAAATAGTTATGGCTCAAAATTACGAAACCAAAAATCCTCTACACCATGACCTTAATATCTCATTTGTATGAGACTTTATTAAATCCAAAGCTACCACATTCAATGAGAAACTCACTTATCTTCCTAATCCTTCAGCACAATCCCTATCTTGCATTGCCTATCCCTACAATCTTCTTTGAAGGTTGAAACGGCAGCGGCCCAGAGACCTATTGTAAATAATTATATTGGAGTACTTCACTGTTTCTCGCGATTATTTGTTTTACTATAGATGTGATATGTCGGTTTCTCTTGCTTGTATTTATGTGATATTACTAATTCATATCAAAGTTTATCCGAGTAATAATCCGGGTCTGAGCATAGCAGACGGAGATAACTCCAGTGAAAGCGGAGGATCGGGCTAAGGACCCGTGGAAGTTGTAATCTCCCAGCAGATGGAGCTGGAGTAAAGTGCCTTTAATTCCCTGTAAATAATCATGTTGGCCACGGCTAGATTATATGTGTTGGCTCCATGCCAAAGGATGTGGCTCGAAGGCACTCGGCTTCCAGAAAGGGCGTAATTGTCATGTATTTTCGTCCTTTATGTTTTGTTTTAAATAGTCAACTATATATAGATAAGAG
>NW_027111257.1:201758-202274 GCF_000696795.3 Halyomorpha halys | reverse complement strand
AAAAAAAAAAGGTTTATTTTTATCCTAATGCTAATCAGAAATATGCCTTTTGTTCTAGGTCTTGGTAAGTATTTATAAGTAGCTATTTTATATATATAAAAATAGTTGGCCGTATAATTTCAAGGGGGTGAGGTCAATAAAAAATGAATAAAAAATAGTTAACAACTATTTATTTTCCTACGTTTTGCACCACTTTGGAAACCTTCATGAGGGCTGTTCGTACAAAAACCTAACTATTTTTGTTTCTCTTTCAACCGCAAACCTAACCATCATAATCAGTAGTTATTATTTTATATAAATATTTAGTGGTTTTCGTTTTTCAATTACCAATTTTTTTTTTTTTTTGGAGGCTCAGCCAAATGCTAACATAGGATTAGGACTGAGGTCCATTACGGTTCAATGTGTTAAAGATACCAAAGAGTTGGCTGAAGACGTTATATGGATCTTAGACACATGGAGCCTGGATGAGAAAGAATATTATTGTTATAACATGGTATAGCTATATAAATGTTTAAT
>NW_027111257.1:198948-201708 GCF_000696795.3 Halyomorpha halys | reverse complement strand
ATTTCTTTTGTTTAAGGTGAAATTAAACAAAGTTTTAACACAAACCCGGTCAATGACTTTGATATTCTTTACGTATAAGGATAATTGAAATTTTCAGAACAAGGAACAATAACATAATATAATTAATTATAAACAAACATAAATTATATATTGGAAGAAGATAGTCGACCGTATGAAGTAGATTGACGGTCAATATATCAATAGAAAAAAAATGTCCATAATCAAACTTTTGAATATATATATTTCTTGTTATATCAAAATTAAATTAATTGCTAGAAAGAAAATGTAATTATATAGGTTTTTATCACTCATCAATTTTACTTTCTTATTGAAAGATTACATATGATTAGTTTCTTTACAAAATCTCAATGAAATGTTTATGTATGTAACGGAAAATATGAATTAGGTATCTCAAAAAAAGAAAGAAAAAATCCATATACAGACAAAAAGTTGTCTGTTAACACTTTCTTAGGATACAATGATTCCTATAGGCATCTTTCTTCCAGAGCACTTGCAGTCAGTGGATATGTATTATTTTCTCCATCTCTAGATCTGCCACCACTTTTTTTTTTGTTTAGGATTTTTAAACCTTTACGCAAGTCCTGTTATTGACTTTGATTTTTAACGATGAAACATCATTGGAACTTGCGAAACTAGAAACAATAACATAATATAATTAATTATGAACACACATATAAATTATATAATAAATAAATAAGTAATAATTAATCGTAAAGAATTTTGTACTTTTAAGTTCTGTTTTTCAAAATATGCTTTTATTAAAATATTTCCTTAAATTAATAAGCTTGAGTCATTAGTAGATATTTATTTATATTTCAAAAACTGTAAGGAATTAACTCATAGTTTTAGTAATAACTATTTTTTACCGAGCTGTAATATAGACTGTTTACGGTATTACACAGAATGGTTTATTTTTATCCTAATGCTAATGAGAAATATGCCTTTTGTTCTAGGTCTTGGTAAGTATTTATAAGCAGCTATTATATATATATATATATAGTTGACCTATAATTACAAGGGGGGAGGGTCAAAAAATCAATAAAAAACAGTTAACAACTATTTATTTTCCGACGTTTCGCACCACTTTGTAAACCTTCATAAGGATTATATGTATATATAGTTGACCGTAAAAAGTGAAATATTTTACAACTATTTTTGTTTCTCCTTTGACCGCAACCCTGACCATCTTTCTATACTTCATGAGGATTGTTCCTACAAAAACCTAGCTTATTTTGTTTCTCTTTCGACTGCAAACCTAACCATCATAATAAGCAGTTATTCTTTATATATAAATATTTAGCGGTTATCATTTTTCAATTACCAATTTTTTTTTTCAAGTTTAGCCAATTGCTAACATAGGATTAGGACTAAGGTCCATTACGGTTCAATGTGTTAAAGATAATAAAAAGTTTGCTTAATTTTATTATTTTATTATTGTTGGATTTTTTTCAAATTTATATAAATACTTTGAAGACGGAGAAGGACTCCGAAACGTCAGTGTAATGTTATCATTTCTTAAAATAAAGAAATATTTTGGTAAGAAAAAAAAAATCACTAAATATTTATATGATATAAATTAAAGTTTCGTAGGATAAATTTCATCATAAAATAGACTGGTGAATAAAATTGTCAGTTTTCTTTTAATTTTAAATTATATTTATTAGTACTGTTACTAGACCAACGGTTGTGCAAGGAGGTGATTTGGTTAGAATCATGCTCGACCGCCAGATTTTTTTACCCAATTTAAGAGGTTGGGTGGACCCCAGGGGGGGGGGGCTACAAGAAGAACCCGCAGGAGTTGACTCACGGCTATAGTATAACAGGAAACAATTTTCTTGGAGTTAGTAGCCTCGCGCTTAACCCCGCGGCCACCGCGCTCCCTAACGGATGAAATAATCAATAATATAAATTTAATAATAACGAAAAATGATTTTTAATACTGTACATCCTCCAGTTACCGTATCTCCGACCAACTTATCCTTCGACTATTTTTATGTTGAACTACAAACATACCATTATTATTATAAATAAATAGAAAAAAAAAATTAAAAATAAACTTCTCTGCCTAACTGAAAGAACTGATTTTAGAGAGGAAAAAAATATGAATAAATATTTCTCTTAAAACTGTATATAACAACAAGGCGGTATTATTTTAGGACCAATACAGTAAGTAGATGTTATTGACGTAGGTCCAAATTCATTCTACCTGTGCTTGCCCTATTTGTTTGTTCAATGGTTATAACTCTTATTTGCCTTCCCAAAAAGCCGATGGGATCCCAGCAAATAAACGAAGGGGATATAGAAATGCCATATCAAAGCTCAAAGCAGCCTTCATTCGGGCATTTTCGTACCAATGCTACATAGCACGAATTAGGTTTCAGATATCTCTTACAAGAATAAATCAAAAAGATATTTCTTGTAATTTAAATTGATATCACCTTTATAAAAACCATCATTTTCTTTTTTTTTTTAAATTTTATATTTAAACATCGATATATACTTTGAAGAGCAAAACATTTTTTCGAGTTATAGAGAAGTAAACCAAACCTTTTGGAGGATATAAAATGTATCTTTAATAAAATTAATTAACGAAAATTACAAAAAAAATATATAAAGTAATAAAGGTCATTTCTAGTATCAGATTGTATTAAACCGGCATAAATTATATTTTTTATTATTAATAATCCCTCACTCAGCTCATTTTAGTTCATTTGTATTTCCGAAGTTTTACTATTATTT
>NW_027111257.1:193426-198898 GCF_000696795.3 Halyomorpha halys | reverse complement strand
TAACAGGAAACAATTTTCTTGGAGTTAGTAGCCTCGCGCTTAACCCCGCGGCCACAGCGCTCCCTAACGGATGAAATAATCAATAATATAAATTTAATAATAACGAAAAATGATTTTTAATACTGTACATCCTCCAGTTACCGTATCTCCGACCAACTTATCCTTCGACTATTTTTATGTTGAACTACAAACATACCATTATTATTATAAATAAATAGAAAAAAAAAATTAAAAATAAACTTCTCTGCCTAACTGAAAGAACTGATTTTAGAGAGGAAAAAAATATGAATAAATATTTCTCTTAAAACTGTATATAACAACAAGGCGGTATTATTTTAGGACCAATACAGTAAGTAGATGTTATTGACGTAGGTCCAAATTCATTCTACCTGTGCTTGCCCTATTTGTTTGTTCAATGGTTATAACTCTTATTTGCCTTCCCAAAAAGCCGATGGGATCCCAGCAAATAAACGAAGGGGATATAGAAATGCCATATCAAAGCTCAAAGCAGCCTTCATTCGGGCATTTTCGTACCAATGCTACATAGCACGAATTAGGTTTCAGATATCTCTTACAAGAATAAATCAAAAAGATATTTCTTGTAATTTAAATTGATATCACCTTTATAAAAACCATCATTTTCTTTTTTTTTTTAAATTTTATATTTAAACATCGATATATACTTTGAAGAGCAAAACATTTTTTCGAGTTATAGAGAAGTAAACCAAACCTTTTGGAGGATATAAAATGTATCTTTAATAAAATTAATTAACGAAAATTACAAAAAAAATATATAAAGTAATAAAGGTCATTTCTAGTATCAGATTGTATTAAACCGGCATAAATTATATTTTTTATTATTAATAATCCCTCACTCAGCTCATTTTAGTTCATTTGTATTTCCGAAGTTTTACTATTATTTATAAAAAATATTTTTAAACTACTTTGAGTATCTTGGTTTCATTCATTCCAATAAAAGTATCTACACATTTTTTAATGTTAACTGACCTTTATATAGAAGTATAAAGTAATCCAATTTCGAGTTTTCGAATCATTATCGAAAGCTCTGACTATTTTTATTAATTCTCTTCAATAAAATAAATTAAGTAAATATAATTTTTGTTTAATTGTAAGTTGGTTAAATTAGTGTGCTCAATATAGGTCTTATTACTGATCTATGAAGAATCTATTTATTTTTTGGAGGTAGTTTTGATTCTATATTAAAATATGAAATCATTTTTTACTATATTTTTTTGTTTTTTATAATTTTAAATTGAAATATTAGTTGAATAACAGTTTATTGACTGCCAAGTATTTTACGAATTTGAAAAAGGACAGTATCATCAATTACTGTATTTATAATCTTTTCACTTTTTGAGGCTGGTTAATATTGTTTAAATAAATAAATTTTATCCTATTTTAGTCTAAAACATTTTTTGTTTCTATATTAGTCCGAGGATTCGACCTATTCGGTCATCCTCAAGGAAAATTTATCAAAAACAGCTTTTATTACACATATGATCTTAACAATTAAAAAAAAAAAGCAATATTACTAATAAATTGTCATACCTTAATTTAATTTTAGAACCATATAATTGAAACAATAACTTTATGCAGGCTATTCATATCAGGCCACAAATTATCCTATGAGACATTAAAACATTAGGGAATCATATAATTTTGTTTAAAAGTATGTTTCTTTTAAATGAATTTTTTTTTTTTTTGTAAAATCATAGTATTTTCAAAATCAAAAATATGCTGGTTTTGGGTTGCATGCTACTCTTGTGCTGTGTTTAATTACTGTATATGTCGTCGTTTTGTGAAAATTATAGCTTCTGTTGTTAAAATATTAAGATGTAACCCACATTTTACTTTCACTTACCTCTACAAGGAATATGTAGTAAGGGAAAGTATTGCCATCATGAAAAAAAAATGTCGAATTCGAGTTTTCGACGGAAATACACGTTTTGAGGTTCTTTAAGTCCAAAAAACCTAGTCTCGCAGAATGGCCTGAGTGTATTTTTGAATAAGCTAGCTCAAAAACGAAAAGTCGTACGGAACTTAAATTTCATATTTACCTGGGGTGAGACAGCAACTTTTTAGCGAAAATCGCCTAACTGGAAATGTTTACATAATCCATTTTTCATACTTTTTCAAATTTCTCTAAAACCGCTGTAAAATTTTTAATTAAACTTAGTGAATCAATGAACAATTAAGTGTTCTTTAATATAAGATATTTTTATTCTGATTAAAATAAAATAATAGGACTCAAATGCAAAAATCTTCCCGTAAAGTAGCTTTAATTTCGGTTCTTTGAAAAAAATAAATAATTCTTATTGTTAGCAGTATTATACAATGTAAAAATATAAAATATTAAATAATTTTAAGAATAACTAAAAGGGAAGAAAATAAAAATAAATAAATCCGATTAGAACGGGAAATCCTGAGACAGCGCGATCTTTCCTGATCGTATGACTGCTTCCTTATCTTTTGTTAAACTTCTAAATTTTTATCTCGAGAAACGCTAAAATACGAACTTTTAAAGCAACTGAAAAATATTTTTATTTTATATATATATAAGAAGATGGTCAGGGTTGCGATCAAAAAAGAACAAATAGTTTATAACTACTTAATATCCAACGTTTCGCCCCACTTTGCAGGGCTTCATCTGGGCTGTTCAAAGCGAAAGGATAACCAGAAGGACCTTCTGTGACTTCTTAAAGTGAGAGTTATTTGATGCTTACACCTTGTCCAATTTATTGTTTTATTTTATAATTTTTTTTTTTAGGATTTCATTTTCTTTAATTGTATTTTTTATTTTTATAAAATTGCTAGCATTATATTATCTTGTAATATCTATTTCATCCACTGGGGCAGATTAGATGTTGACGATAAGTTGACTCAGAATGCCAGCAACGTCTATAATATAAATGAATAATGTAAGCACAATTATGTTTTAATTGTTTCCATTAATACAGATAGGAGGATAAAGAAAATTACTATATTTATGTATAATAAACAATTATTAAAATGATGAATTATTCGTGAACACGAACGAAAATGATAACAAATTAATAATACAAATTTTAAGAACAAATAATATAACATTTTTATTCATTTACAATCGATCTGATTTAAAAATATTTTTTTAACTCGGAACTTATGTTCAAAAACTATAAGCGTTTTTCAGCAACATTTAATTCAATTCGCTTGTTCAATTGGCCTTGTCTCTTGAGGGATGTTGCTCCTCACATTTCACATTACCGACTTCTATCCCTGTGGGTGGTCCCCTTATAGCTACATTAAAGTCATTAGTTTTTTCCTACTTCCCCGGATCCCTACAGAATTATCACTGCGTACCTGATCTCGGTTGTGAAATTCATTTTCTAGCTTTCTCTTATAGTTGAGGCATGTGCGGGTTTGTTTCATAGTAGATCATTTCAAATTAGATATTAGTGAATAATAATTTGGGCTGCCATCATTACATTATTTATACGGTTTTAGATTTTTAGTTGGCAGTTTTGAAAACCATTAATGGAATTTTCAAAAATTAGCTATAGCTAAAATTGTCATAAAGACGATATTTATTTATTAATGGTTTATTCGTGAGTAAGGATAATATCCATGGCAATTTTAGCTGCAGTTTTATGCAAAGCTAATTTTTGCCCATATGTGCCCGCTACAGGTTAGAGATGATATATAATCATATAATATTATATGACATACTTTTTTATAATCAAAGATAGTCTAACAATAAGTTCTATAATACTTATTTTTTATGTATATTTTCAGATGTAAATCTTCAAAAATGCATGACACTGATACACGAATAATCATATCTAAATAGACGAAAATTTGGCAATATAAATACAATTTTTATAATAGTTTATTATATTATTTAATTAATTGCTTGAGATTCGTTCATTTTAATAATAACATAACTTCCATTGATCCGTTTACTCTCAAGTTTATTTCAATTCTCCTACGTTTCGGCCCTTGGCCATTATCAAAGAGACAACCTAAAAAATGTTTTCATTTTATTCCCGTATCATTCCCTCACCAAAAAAGCTTGTTGTTATAGACTTGTTACTATTCATTAAAAAACGTTTAGTATTTACAGGATGATTGCCAACGCCTAATAATTTTCAAAACTGCAACAACTATCAAAATAATGTCATAAAAGTATCCTATTAAAATTTTATGAAATGGTTAATTACAAAAATATTTAACTTCAAAGCATCAACAACTAATATTAAAAAATGATTCGTCTTGCCAAATTACATTAAAATCTACCCTCTGCTGGTTAGGACTCTGTTAGTACCTAATTATTATTATTATATGGGATTGAGACCATGGAGGTCTAAGTCCTCGCGCGATGTATTAGGAAATACATATTTCTGCCTCTTGTACTATATGGAAAGCTTCGTCAAGACTAAATGAAAACAAGATATAAACACATTGCTACAATATTTAGTTACAGTTTTAGTATATTTTTAATGCGAATTATTAATTTTGAATCATACTTTTAATTTTTTCTCCATTTTTTTTTTAGTCATTTATTTGAATATTATTTGATTTTCTAATAAATTTTTAATTTAAAATTATCTTTATTATTTATAATCTTAATATTTTCTTGAGACTGGTAATTCTTTAATAAATAACTCAAACACTATCCAATTATAGTCTCAAAAATTTATTTCTTTTATACGTCCAACGTTTCGGCCAATCCGGCCATCTTCAGGGACATCTCAATACCACTTTGCAAACATATAATTTAAACCACTCTAAAAACTTCATTCAGGCTATTCTGGCCAGGTCAAAACATTAATATCTAATTAGTTAATTATCCATTAAAACACAGTCAAAATTATTTATCTGCAAACACTATTAATAAACTTTTATTCAAATATATTAAAAGTTTATTAATAGTGTTTGCAGATAAATAATTTTGACTGTGTTTTAATGGATAATTAACTAATTAGATATTAATGTTTTGACCTGGGCAGAATAGCCTGAATGAAGTTTCTAGAGTGGTTTAAATTATATGTTTGCAAAGTGGTATTGAGATGTCCCTGAAGATGGCGGGATTGGCCGAAACGTTGGACGTATAAAAGAAATAAAGTTTTGAGACTATAATTGGATAGTGTTTGAGTTATTTATTTAAAATTATCTTTACAACCTAGTCTATTGTGAATTAAAAAAATATGATGAAACAGATTATTTAATTAAAGATAATTTTAATTATAAGAAAAGAGACGATGATGAATTAATGTTTTAAAAAATTGAGAAAGAAAATGGTATGATTTTGTATTATTAATTTGCATGAAAATGTAATTAAATATTGTACCATACATGAATTAAAATAATTTATTTTAAAATTGTTACATAGAGATGAAAATGTAGCAGGATCCGTAGTTGCTCAGTCAATATGTAGTTCAAAGAAAATATTTTGAGGCTGTCTGTAGTAGTTAA
>NW_027111257.1:191760-193376 GCF_000696795.3 Halyomorpha halys | reverse complement strand
AATTAGTGTGCTCAATATAGGATATGTCTTATTACTGATCTATGAAGAATCTATTTATTTTTTGGAGGTAGTTTTGATTCTATATTAAAATATGAAATCACTTTTTACTATATTTTTTTGTTTTTTATAATCTTAAATTGAAATATTAGTTGAATAATAGTTTATTGACTGCCAAGTTTTTTACGAATTTGAAAAAGGACAGTATCATCAATTACTATATTTATAATCTTTACACTTTTTGAGACTGGTTAATATTGTTTAAATAAATAAATGTTATCCTACTTCAGCCTCGAAACATTTTTTATTCCTATTTAAGTTCGACGTTTCGACCAATCTGGCCATCGTCAAGGACTATCTATCACAAACAGCTTGTATTACACATATGATCTTTAACAATTTTAAACAAATAACAATATTATTAATAAATTGTCATAACTAAATACAATTTTAGAACCACATAATTTAAAAAATAACTTTTTGCAGGCTATTCTACCCAGGTTATTTATATCAGTCCACAAATATTTTGGCTAAATTTCATCTTTCTTTCATTATTGAAATTCATATCAAGGTTAATTATAACTATTAACATTAATTTTATCCTATATTTTTTATAAATTAATTTTACTTAAAATCTCTGCATAGTATTGGTTCAGATTCTTGTGTCTGTTTTAAAATTTACTTTAAAGTTAGTGTTTTCTGATATGTAAATGGACTCAAGTATGTTTCTTTTAAATGAATTATTTTCTTTTTGTAAAATCGAAGTATTTTCAAAATCAACAGTATGCTGGTTTTGGGCTGCATGCTACTATTGTGGTGTGCTGTTAATTACTATGTGTCGACAGAATATGTCGTCGTTTTGTGAAAATTATAGCTTCTGTTTTTAAAATATTAAGATATAACCCAAATTTCACTTTCACTTACCTATACATGGAATATGTAGTAAGAGGAAGTATTGCCTTCGTGAAAAATCTAGAATTCGATTTTTCGACGGAAATACAGGTTTTGAGGTTCTTTAACTCCAAAAAACCTAGTCTCGCAAAATGGCCTGTGTGTGTTTTTGAATAAGCTAGTTCAAAAACGAAAACTAGTTGGGAATTTAAATTACATATTTACCTGGGGTGTGACGGCAACCTTTTAGCGAAAATCGACTTACCGGAAATGTCACTTTACATAATCGATTTTTCATACTTTTTCAAATTCCTCTAAAATCGCTTTAAAATTTTTAATTAAAGTTAGTGAATCAATGAACAATTAACTGTTCTTTAATATTAGATATTTTTTATTCTCATTAAAATAAAATAACAGGGCTTAAATGCCAAAATTTCATAAAATCTTCCCGTGAAGTAGCATTAATTTCGTTTCTTTGAAAAAAATAAATAGTTCTTATTGTTAGCAGTATTATACAATGTAAAAATATAAAATATTAAATAATTTTATGAATAACTTAAAGGGAAGAAAGTAAAAATAAATAAATCCGATTAGAACGGGAAATGCTGAGACAGCGCGATCTTTCCTGATCGTATGACTGCTTCCTTATCTTTTGTTAAACTTCTAAATTTTTATCTCGAGAAACGCTAAAATACGAACTTTTAAAGCAACTGAAAAATATTTTTATT
>NW_027111257.1:188576-189354 GCF_000696795.3 Halyomorpha halys | reverse complement strand
GACCATATCCCTAGCGAGCTGGGAAGCCGACATCCCCAGCAAGGGAAATATATAAACAACAGCTCCGTCCCATTGGGAAAACCCCTGCGGATACTCAGGCTACATCCCGTTGGGAAACAATACGGAAAACTGCAGATAAAAAACGCATGGCCAATGAGAGAGTCAGTACCGTTACTGGCTCCATTATAACCCTTTTGTAATTAGCTTTAGTTCTCTAACTGACCGATTAAAACGTAAATTATCCAGTCTCTATTTCTATCTCATTCTCTCAATTTCAAAAAAATAAATTATGTATCTGTAATTTGGAGTTGAGTAGTAACTATATAAAATAACAATTATAATAAGAGGTAAATATTAAAGCTAATTACATTATATTGAATGTGAATTTGAGAGCGGGTGACTCAGTGGTAAGGTACTGATAGTTATCGTATATTATTGCAGTAAATGATAAATAAGGCAGACTATAGTCTGCTCAGTATACCTTAGTCGAGAGTTTGTCAAGTGGAATGGCATACGTCACTCGCCTGCCGGTGTCAAAATGAACTCAAGAGAAGTGAAACTAGTTTTACAGGAATCAATTTATTAATGGCGTAACACATAACATTTTGCTTTGTATTATTTCTTGCACGGTTAAGGTGAATTTAAATTTGTCAAAATGGTAGGACAGTTTACGTTTTTATACTTGTTTCCTTTTGCCATACTCACCTATTTATTTACTAAATAACAATTCTACAAAATAAATTTACCCTTATAATAAGGTTGAGTGCCGACACAAACT
>NW_027111257.1:187632-188095 GCF_000696795.3 Halyomorpha halys | reverse complement strand
TTCATAAAATAATAAAATCAATTCAGATTTATAATCCCGAAGATGGGTTAAGAAACCCGAGTCCTATCCCAAGTGGGATTTTAATCTCTCCCTCCCTCTTCCTTTTAGGTATTATTATTATAATATTGACCATATAAGGCAGACCTAAATTTGTCAAAATGGTAGGACAGTTTACGTTTTTATACTTGTTTCGTTTTGCCATACTCACCTATTTATTTACTAAATAACAATTCTACAAAATAAATTTACCCTTATAATAAGGTTGAGTGCCGACACAAACTAGCTTCCAAGAGTAATAACTATGATGACTATGTGACTATGTGACTCCAACTAAATCACCTCTTTGTACAACGGTTGGTGTAGTAACAGAAAGTACTGCACCCCACAACCTTTATGAATAAATGAAAATATGTTAAATATAAACAATAGTTATAAAATAATTAGTAGGGAGTGACGTTCAAAG